>NC_069503.1:684171046-684391046 GCF_027579735.1 Bombina bombina
AGCATTTTAGCAGAAAGTCTTTATTTATTTACAGCTTCCTTTTGTGTGTGACCTGATGTAGCACTGGATGGTATGTACCATTTTGTGAGCTTTTAGGGGTGTGTGAATTTATATGGCCCTTAGACATGTCATCAATTGATACTCTCTAAAGTATGTTTTGCTTTGTTAAAGGGATACTAAACCCAATTTTTTTTTCTTTCATGATTCAGATAGAGCATGAGATTTTCAGCACCTTTCTAATTTACTCCTATTATCGTTTTTTTTGTTCTCATGTTATCTTGATTTGAAAAAGCAGTACTGTAAGCTTTAGAGACTGGCCATTTCAGCAAACTCTACCGAGGCGCTGAACTAAAAATGGGCTGGCTCCTAACCTTTTATTACTGCTTTTTCAAATCAAGATAACATGAGAACAAAGAAAAATTGATAATAGGAGTAAATTAGAAAGTTGCATAGAATTCCATGCTCTATCTGAATCATGAAAGAGAAAATTTGGGGTTAGTATCCCTTTAACTCTTCACAAGCTGTGTGCTTGATTATTGTACAATATAATAAATTGCTTGTCAGGGAATTTTCTGCTACTTTGCTACAGTCTAGAAAACATTTTCACTACTTACTGTCAGCAGTGCACTTTGCTAAATGTGCTGCTACAAACTTGTGAGATGAGCCAAGCTAAACTTGACAAACCATCTGTGACTGAGGCAGACGCTTAAAGAATAACGTGCATGGAAATAATAGAGAGAATAAAGAGTGTGAATATCTGGGAAAGCAATTCTTTAGAAAAACACTACTGCACTTCCCTGGCAGACGGCAGTGCCAGCTGTTGCTCTAGCTTGGGCTCCATTGGCCGAGAAGCTGAGAGGTCTGTATTATGACCGGAAACCAGGGCATTTATGATCAAGTTCCTGTTATTGACTTGACTGAGAGAAAATGCCAAGTTTAACCAGACACAGTACAGTAGACTCACTGTGGGACCGATGTGTGAATGCTGTTTTGATAGCCCTAGACTGTTTTTAAATCTCAATTTCTTTTTTGTAAAATGAGGCTAAAAAAGGGTGTGGGTGTCAGAGAAGGTTATTCTGACTAAAGATAGCATCTTGACCGGTAACTAGCTGACCTTGCCCAAGCCCCCCCACCCCCCCTTTTCTTGACAGTAATTTAGAATTGAATCATAGTGGGATTTTTTTTTTGTGTGTGTATATGGTTTTTGCTAGTTAAATCTTGTTTGATTCTATTCTTGGAATGGTCCACTTTTACATTCCTGACAAAAAGCTGGAAACATCAAATACAAACGGTAGTGAATTACTCAGAAATAGGTAGCACACGGAAATAATCTGAAGCAGTCTTAATTCTTGTTTTACAGATCAGCAACTATTGAATTCATTGTGAAGCCAAAGTTTTTATTTGCCCTGGAGGGCATACCCCAATTCTTTGTTAAGGACTATTAAATACAGTAGAATTTTATATAATAAACAAATGCACAATTAAGACTCTGAATTTCATATTATCAGTATCGCGACCGGGAGCTAGCTAAACACATCTGGAAAACCAATGACAAGATGCATATGTGTGTGCCGATTGACAGCTAGCTCCCAGTAGTGAGTTGCTGCTCTTGAGCCTACCTAGGTATGCTTTTCAACAAAGGATACCAAGAGAACAAAGTACATTTTCATAATAGACGTAAACTGAAAAGTCTCTTAAATTAATTTTGACTTTGATGTCCCTTTTAAAGGGACACTAAGTTGCTGCATGCCATTTTAAAGAACACATTTTAAATCACATCCAGCCAGGAATCTGTACAGCAGCAATAGTATGCCTTGCTCACATCATGATGTTGTATAGAGCTGTGATTGCCAAGACATATGTGTTGTACCTTAACAAATAAGTGTTACTGTTCATACTAGCAGCATATGCGAAAAATATTGTGCTGTGTAGGAAAATGTAAAAAAAAAAAAAAACCCCTTTATTTTGTTGATAAAAAGTAGGTTTTCTTAATAAACAAAAACAAATCCTCAATGCTTTTAATGTTATGTATAAAAGTTGAGATGCTGGAAGGTGACGCTATGCACGCATTACACAAATGTTGTACATGCACAGTCATCTCTTCAAACAGAAATGGCAGCAGTGAGATAGATTTACTCTTAGCTTATAACATTCTAAAAAACATTCATATACCAGTTCCTCATTTTCCCTACAGAAATAAGAGCATGTTCTCATTGCAGTTTTGCCAGACCATAACTAGAATATCAGTCTGCTCTGGAGCAGCAGTACCATAGTTGCCAACAGTCCCTGATTTTTAAGGACAGTCCATGCTACCTCTTGCGCCCAACATTTGGTGTGTGTATGTGTGTGTATGTATGTATGTGTGTATATACAGTGGGGCAAAAAAGTATTTAGTCAGCCACCAATTGTGCAAGTTCTCCCATTTAAGAAGATGAGAGAGGCCTGTAATTTTCATCACAGGTATACCTCAACTATGAGAGACAAGATGTGGAAACAAATCCAGACAATCACATTGTCTGATTTGGAAAGAATTTATTTGCATATTATGGTGGAAAATAAGTATTTGGTCACCTACAAACAAGCAAGATTTCTGGCTCTCACAGACCTGTATATTCTTCTTTAAGAGGATCCTCTGTCCTCCACTCATTACCTGTATTAATGGCACCTGTTTGAACTTGTTATCAGTATAAAAGACACCTGTCCACAACCTCAAACAGTCACACTCCAAACTCCACTATGGTGAAGACCAAAGAGCTGTCGAAGGACATCAGAAACAAAATTGTAGACCTGCACCAGGCTGGGAAGACTGAATCTGCAATAGGCAAGCAGCTTGGTGTGAAGAAATCAACTGTGGGAGCAATAATTAGAAAATGGAAGACATACAAGACCACTGATAATCTCCTTCGATCTGGGGCTCCACGCAAGATCTCACCCCGTGGGGTCAAAATGATCACAAGAACATTGAGCAAACATCCCAGAACCACACGGGGGGACCTAGTGAATGACCTGCAGAGAGCTGGGACCAACGTAACAAAGGCTACCATCAGTAACACACTACGCCGCCAGGGACTCAGATCCTGCAGTGCCAGACGTGTCCCCCTGCTTAAGCCAGTACATGAACGGGCCCATCTTAAGTATGCTAGAGAGCATTTGGATGATCAGGAAGTGGATTGGGAGAATGTCATATGGTCAGATGAAACCAAAGTAGAACTGTTTGGTAGAAACACAACTCGTCGTGTTTGGAGGAGAGAGAATGCTGAGTTGCAACCAAAGAACACCATACCTACTGTAAAGCATGGGGGTGGCAACATCATGCTTTGGGGCTGTTTCTCTGCAAAGGGAACAGGATGACTGATCCGTGTACATGAAAGAATGAATGGGGCCATGTATCGTGAGATTCTGAGTGCAAACCTCCTTCCATCAGCAAGGGCATTGAAGATGAAACGTGGCTGGGTCTTTCAGCATGACTAGGATCCCAAACAAACCGTCCGGGCAACGAAGGAGTGGCTTCGTAAGAAGCATTTCGAGGTCCTGGAGTGGCCTAGCCAGTCTCCAGATCTCAACCCCATAGAAAACCTTTGGAGGGAGTTGAAAGTCTGTGTTGCCCAGCGACAGCCCCAAAACATCACTGCTCTAGAGGAGATCTGCATGCAGGAAAGGGCCAACATACCAGCAACAGTGTGTGACAACCTTGTGAAGACTTACAGAAAACGTTTGACCTCTGTCATTGCCAACAAAGGATCTATAACAAGGTATTGAGATTAACTTTTGATATTGACCAAATACTTATTTTCCACCATAATTTGCAAATAAATTCTTTCAAAATCAGACAATGTGATTGTCTGGATTTGTTTCCACATTTTGTCTCTCACAGTTGAGGTATATGTGTGTGTGTGTGTGTGTGTGTGTGTGTGTATGTGTATATATATATATATATATATATATATATATATATATATATATATATATATATATATATATATATATATATATGTATGTATATAATTATGTATGTGTATTATGTGCATAAAAATAACTCCTACTAGAATGTTGTTGTTGTTATTAGTATTAAATGGGTTCACATATTATTTGTCTGCCTAATTTTGTTTTCGTAAAGAATAACCATATGCCCAGAATGTGCCCCAGATACTGGGATTGCCAATATTATGGTGTAAGAGTTGAGTGCTGTAATCTGTATAATAAGCTATGGACAAGTCTAAATTATTTTAATTAATTAATTGTAATTACTATCAGATTAGTGTTTTGAACTGAGGGGGGGGGGGCAGTTGAACAGCAGGTCGTCATTACTCCAGTAACTTGCTTGCTCTGCTGCAAAGTGTCCCTGGAAATTATTTTGACATGTTGGCAACTTTGCAATACACCGCTGATCCTCAGCTGCACAGAGGTCCGTGAGCCAATCAGGAGCTGCATATGTGCATAGCAATTTATCACTGCTATTAGTAAGCTAATGCTATGCAGTTTATTGCTTCTTCAGAGCTTACTTTACAGCTGTGTTTAATCCCCTTTGCCTAAGGGATACACTTTTGCTCTGGAGAGACAAAGCACTGCTAATGCTGAGCTGAACATTGGTGGTGATTGGTGGTTACTATTGGCACAAACACAGTGACGTTTTGGGCTACATAAGTCCTTAATTATACATGATTAAGGGTTGTATGTAGCCTGAAATGTCTGTGTTTATGGATGCAATATACTAATAAAGAGACCCTGTTGGGGTGCTTTTATGTAGTGGTGCTGTTGCAATTTGTATTATTCTTATGCACTAAATAGGGGGGTGAAGGACCCTGTTTGCAGCTTGTACACTTGAAAGCATTTAAACGTGCTGTTCTAACTACTATATTTGGTTATTGGTGGCTACCCACATATGCTGTTCCTGATTTAGTTGCTGGTCTGTGTTCAGCTCAGGATCAGTTGTGTGTTGCTGTTCTAGAACAGACTTTATCTATGTGTATAATGCCTTTACAGGGTTAAACACATCATTTATGCAAGCTATATTACAATAATAAAAGGCTTTAATACTTTTGAGCATTTTCTTACTGCGCCTTTTATTTCCTTTTAAGCTGAATTTGATAGAAGTGGTTCACCCCCATCCACCTTTTATTTGATTTCTAGTATTTATTACTAACCTTTGGGCTAAAACAGAAGCACTGCATAAAATCTGATTCACTTTTAAAAAAATACTTTTGTCAACTTAAAGGGAAATGAAACACTTTGAGAATGTAATATAAAATAATTATATTTAGGGAAAACAAATGCAATATATTTTCATAATTGACTTTGTCCCCTTTTTCTTAAAGGAACACTAAAGTCATGATTCAGATAGAGCAGCAGTTTTAAGACACTTTCCAATTTACTTCCATTATCAAATTCGGCACATTCTTTTTATTTTCACACTTTGGGGGAACAAGATCCTATTGAACTTGTGCACAAGCTCACACGGTATATGTCTGTGATTGGCTGTTGTCTGTCACATGATACAGACTGGAAAATGGTAGAAAAAATGATTTGCCTTTTTGAAATTCAGAGTAGGTGTTAAAGCATTGTATTTTTGTTATGCACTTGTTAATTATGCAATTCTACTGTATTAAGTGGTCCTTTAACCCTGACATTTGTAGATTGTACAATTCTTGTTAAAAGTGAAAGTGCGGACCCTAGATTTAACACTGCTATATTCCTTAGTCATTGGCAGCACATTCTAGTGACCCATTTATAACCATCTTTAAAGGGACAGTCAAGTCAAAATTAAACTTTCATGATTCAGATAGGGCATGCAATTTCAAACAACTTTCCATTTGACTTTTATCATTAAATTGGCTTTGTTCCCTTGGTGGTATTTTTGAAAAGCTAAACCTAGGTAGGCTCAAACTGTTTTCTAAACCGTTGAAAATCGCCTCTTAGCTCAGAGCATTTTGAAAGTTTTTCACAGTTAGACAGTACTAGTTCATGTGTGTCATATAGATAGCATTGTGCTCACTCCATGGAGTTATTTAGGAGTCTGCACTAATTGGCTAAACTGTATATCTGTCAAAAGCACCAGGATAAGGGGGCAGTCTGTAGAGGCTTAGATACAAGGTAATCACAGAGGTAAAACATATATTAGTATAACTGTGTTGGTTATGCAAAACTGGGGAATGGGTAATAAAGGGATTATCTATCTTTTTAAACTATACAAATTCTGGTGTAGACTGTCCCTTTAAAGAGACAGCCTACTCCATAATTTGTATTGTTTAAAAAGATTGATATTCCCTTTATTACCCACTCCACAGTTTTGCATAACCAACACAGTTATATTAATATAGTTTTTAACTCTTTGATTATCTTGTTTCTAAGCCTCTACAGACTGCCCCCTTATTTCAGTCTTGCATTTTAGCCAATCAGTGCCCTCTCATAAGTAACTCCACAGGTGTGTGAGCAAAATGTTATCTTTATGGCACACATGAACTAACGCCCTCTAGCTGTGAAACACTGTCATATGCCTTCAGATAAGAGGCAGCCTTCAAACCTAGGTTTAGCTTTCAACTAAGAATACCAAGAGAACAAAGGAAATTTGATGATAAAATTAAATCGGTAAATTGTTTAAAATTACATGCCCTATCTGAATCATGAAAATTACATTTTGACTAGACTGTCCCTTTTAATTGGCCTCACAGGGAAGGAAACCTAGGTTACAACATGGCAGCTCCCATTAGTTTATAAACACTAAAGTGTTTACTCTTCAACTAGTAGGAGTAAATTAGAAAGTTGTTTAAAATCACACGCTCTATCTGTATCATTGGATTTTGAGTTTAAAGAGTCTCATATCTGTGTAAAAAACCTTCTATATAACTATTTGTATTGTGCTCTGAAAGAAGTTACTTTTGCTACTTTTTTTTCATATAAAGTGTTTTTGTATAGTTTACGCTTATTGAAATAGGGTGGAAAATCTTACAGAGAATATATTTTAAATTATTACTTTAAAAAATTATGAGTTTCAAAAAACTTTTACTCAGGACTATGTAAAGAGAAACTTTCAAATATATTTAATGGTGGTGGGGGTTTGGGGGTCTAAGAAATTTTGGCAAAATCTACAAAACATTTCTTCTTGAATGTTTAGTAATCATTACCCTCCTTATGTATAAGACCAATAGGGGCATTTTGCTTAAATTAGGATATGTAGTAATTGATAGCAAAGACTGACTAATGAATCTACACACAACACTGTATGACATAAATGGACATTTTCTTAATACACCCTCTCACGTTATCCATAAAATCATAAGTTTCCAGCAAACGCTGAAGGAAAATCTCAGCTGAAGCATAAATATAACACTTTCACTAATGCAAGAAAGAAAGTTTACAGCACATAGTAAATTGAACAAAATAAACATTTATGTAACCGTGAAAAGAAAGTGAAATGGGAAAAAAGTTACAGTATGGGATTATATAGGATTTGACATGAAACAGCTCGTTAAGTGTACCATTTTGTCATAGCTGAAGGCATAGCCCTGTATATTTACAGGTTTAGGCTCATTAATAAAATACTGCGCAGCATCCAGAACTGCAGTGTAGGAGAATTTCTGGCTGACTTCGTTTAAAGAGATTTTAAATATAGCAGTTCCTTTTACTATTAGTTGTCTAACCTCTAACTTTGCTTTACCAGGGAGTCATTTTCTTATTTATTCTTAGGATTTGTGACCCAAACTTTTCTTCTTCTTACCTGCTTCAATTAGAAAACAATTTTAAACAACTTTCTGATTTACTTCTATTAGCAGATTTGCTTTGTTCTTTCAGTATCCTTTGTTGAAGGAGCAACAATGCACTAGTGGGAGTTTGCAGAACACATCGGTTGAGCCAATAACAAGAGGCATATATGTGCAGTCGGCAATTAGCAGCTAGCTCCCTGTAATGCGTTGCTGCTTCTGAGCCTTGCTAGGTGGTATTTTCGACAAAGGATACCAAGAGAATGAAGCAAGTTGATTATAGAGTAAAATAGGAAAGTTATTTAAAATTGCATGTTCTGTCTGAATGAGGAAGGAAAATATGGGAAGCAGTGTTGTAACAATATTTGTAATACTATTATGCAATAGAACACAGAACAATTTCTACCTAGGTATGCTCTTTACTAAAAGATACAAAGAGAACAAAGTACATGTGATAATAGAAGTAAATTTGATAGTTGTTTAAAACTGCATGAAAAGAACAGAAGCACCAGACAGGTCTTTCCTAAAACATAGCTTTTATTGTGCGATATACAGCTTCCTTAAAGTATTCAAGACATGAACATCATAAAAGGAAAAGGAGTGCGATGCAGATCCTGCTAACGCGTTTCGGCATTAGCCCTAATCATAGCTACTTGCGCAACTTCTTCCAATTGTGGCCTGGGGCTGACAGCTTATTTTGGATGGGACTTTACATAATTGATTTTGAACATTCACTAGTTGAGCCTCCCTAGGGCATTGTATAGGTATTCATATGACCCTTCAGGTGCCGAGACTAAAATCCAGTGATATATTTAGTGCTTTAAAACTGCATGATCTGTGTGTACCACAGATGTTTAAAGTTTCCTGTCATTTTCCTTTAACACCCTGCAAATTGGTTAAGCACATAGATAAATTCCAGCAAGGGATTTGGAAACCCAAATTTTTTCTTAAATAGTTTGGATAGAATATACATTTTTAAGCACACTTGGAGCTAGAGGAACATAAGAGGCATATATGTGCAGCCATCAATCAGCACCTGAGTCTACCTAGGTATGCTTTTCAACAAAGGGTACCTCAGTTTCCTAAATAAACCATTCAGCAAAGGATAACAAGAGAAGGAAGCAAATTAAATAATAGAAGTAAATTAGAAAGTTGTTTAAAATTGTATGTTCTATCTAAATCATGAATGTCTAATTATGAATTTACTGTCCCTTTAAGCAACTTTCTAATTTACTCCTATTAACAAATTTTCTTCATTCTTTTGGTATCTTTATTTGAAAAGCAAGAATGTAAGCTTAGGAGCTGGGACATTTTTGGTTCAGTACCTGGGTAGCGCTTGCAGATTGGCGGCTAAATGTACTCACCAATCAGCAAGCGCTATCCAGGGTACTGAACCAAAATGGGCCGACTCCTAAGCTTACATTCTTGCTTTTCATATAAAGATATCAAGAGAACAAAGAAAAATTGATAACGAGAGTAAATTACAAAGTTGCTTAAAATTGCCTGCTCTATCTGAATCACGAAAAATTTGGGTTTAGTGTCTCTTTAAACAAAACTCAAGAAATGTTCTTTCATGATTCCGATTTTACAGCTTTCCATTTTACTTCTATCTAATTTGGTTTGTTCTCTCGGTACCCTTGGAGGATTTGGAATGTCTTAAACAGAATTAGACAAAACAAACCTTACATTATGTTATTGACGACCAATAACCATAGGCCCAACAAGTTTGCCCCACATTTCCTATAAAGTGAAATTAATTTGTAGGAACGCCTTATGCTTATTCCAAGTGTTCTTAAAGTCCTCCCACACTGTATGGCTAATGGCTTTACCACTTATTCCATGAATCAATCTCTCTTTCTGTGTTTAAACTAATTCTCCTCAACATGCTACCCTTCAGCTCGAGATCATGACCCCCTTGTTCTGGTGTTGCTCTTTTTAATAAAGATAAATATGTTATTATGCACTTTTTAAACTGCACAAGCAATGCTGGAAATCCCTTTAATATTTTTCATGTTGGAAGTTTGTATAAATAACAGAATATATTATGTTTCAGTTAATAACTTTTGCTCATTTGCAAATAGTTGACCACCCCTGATGCTGTGTGATGAAAGTTATGCTATTCCTGTGCCCGTTATAATTATTTTTCTGTTTTGGATAACATGTTTAATAGCCTGTTTTTTTTTGCAATCAAAATCTGTCTGTGAAAATAATGAGATACCTAGATGCTGAATATTACATACTTCACAATATATACGACTTGTGTGAAGGTTAGAAAAAGCCGTCATAATATTGAGTTTATTAGAATACTGAATAACGTAACTGTGAAAGCAGAGAGGCAAAACCGAAAGCGTCTGGCTACTCATTCCTTTTCATATGAACAGTTAAACTGTACGTTGTGAGTTACTGCTGTTGAAAGTTATAAGATACGTGTCCAATAAAAATATATGTCCAGGGTCAAACGTTTCTCCCACGCTGAAGGGAAAAAAACTACTAAGGGAATGTTCTAAAAATGACAGAACTCTTTTTATTAATTCATAGCAGTGAAACAAAAACCTCAGTGTTTAAGGAGATACCAGTACTTTTTTTTTTCAGCTGCAATTTTTTTTTCTTTTTTGAAAAATGTTTTTTTTTTTCTATATGTTGTAATATTTACTTAGTAAATATATAAATATATAATTTTATTGTTGTTGATTACAGCACCGTTGAACTCTGCTCTTGTATACATTAAAGATATCTAAAAAAAAAAAAAATAAACCATACAAAGTGATGGATAAACTGTATTAAAATACACTTTACAATGCTAAATTAGGGACATATCTTTAAGGCACAATTAACACCTTGTAATTAAATTTTTCTGCAGACTTACAATAACTTAAACATACAATCAGAATCTGGACATTATTAGAACAGATTATCACTTGTTTGCTGCAGTTGGTTTTCAACAGTTGAACTCCATTCACCGTTTTCCTTAAAGGGACACTGTACCCAAATTCTTTCTTTCATGATTCAGATTGAGCATGACATTTTAAGCAACTTTCTAATTTACTCATATTATCAAATTTTCTTCATTCTCTTGGTATCTTTATTTGATATGCACAAATGTAAGTTTAGATGCCGGACCATTTTTGGTGAACAACCTGGGTTGTCCTTGCTGATTGGTGGATAAATTCATCCACCAATAAAAAAAGTGCTGTCCAGAGTACTGAAACCAAAAAAATCTTAGATGCCTTCTTTTTAAAATAAAGATAGCAAGAGAATAAAGAAAAATGGATAATAGGAGCAAATTAGAAAGTTGCTTAAAATTGCATGCTCTTTCGGAATTACAAAAGAAAACATTTGGGTTCAGTGTCCCTTTAATGTGAAGGGCCTATTGGCACATGAGCCTGGTGATGCCCACTGCTTGGCATCAGCAGAAATTATAAGACTAACTGTGAATTAGGGACTGATACTGTAAATGTCAGGTTTAGGCCTTGTGAAGCCTGACATTAACTCTTTCAGTTTTCAGAACTGGGACAATCCACAATTACAGGAAAAGAGGACAAAAAAAATAAGTAAAATAATGTGTATTGCAAAGTTAATTACTGTGCATTATTAAGCATATTATGTTAAAATTTCAGTC
Organism: Bombina bombina; assembly: GCF_027579735.1. Classification (NCBI taxonomy): domain Eukaryota; kingdom Metazoa; phylum Chordata; class Amphibia; order Anura; family Bombinatoridae; genus Bombina; species Bombina bombina. Next base: position 684,182,363 of record NC_069503.1, read on the forward strand.
AAAATTAATTTTTCATGATTCTGATACAGCACACAATTTTAAACAACTTTCCAATCTACTACTATTCTCTAATTTGCTTTGTTCTTTTGGTATCCTTTGTTGAAAAGCATACACAGGAATGCTCGGGAGCAGCAATGCGCTACTGCAAGCTAGGTCCTGATTGGTGGCTGCACATATGACTCTTGTCATTTGTTTACCCGATGTGTTTAGCTCCCAGTAGTGCAGAGCTGCTCTTTCAACAAAGGATGCAAAATTAAATGAAGCTAATTTGATAACAGAAGTAAATGATAGAGTTGTTTAGAAACTGTATGTTCTATAAGAATCATGAAAAAAAAAATGTGGGTTTCATGTCCCTTTAAACATTTTCATTTTGGTAACATAGTCTTTTTTTTCTTTTTTTGTTTTAAAAATAATTCTATTTCCACAAATCTACTTTTACATCATAGAATATATAAAAACCAACCTATTTTAGAGCTAGTTTGCTTATGTTTGATCATTGATAATAATGATTGTAAAATCAAGATATTCCATTGGAGAGAAATGCGTGAGTAGCAAGTTTCCTGCTTTGGAAAGTGATAGTATAGAGAGCAGCTGACTTTTCTATACCCTTCTGGCAGAGAATGGATTTGGAGGCTTATTTAATCATCACATCATCAGCAGCCCAGTTTACACCCTTTGGATTATTAGAAGCCTGTACTGTATTACACTTTAATTTCCTGTTATTCTGGCCATAAGTGCTTCCATGGCTACTGTGTATGTATTTTTCACTAGGAGTTACATACAAATACTGCAAATGGTTCAGCCAGTTAGAACTGCAATGTGTTTGTTCTTAAAGCGACCGTAAACAGTGAGATTGTTATATAAAATGTTGAATTATATGTAGTAAAAAACAAAAAATTGAAATATAATTTTATTTGTTTTCCATCCCTTTTCCTATAATTTTAGTCTGCAAATTATGGGATTTTCTGAGAACTAGGAGTGCATGTGGCTAACCCTGCCAAATATCTCAATAAGTGGCCTCAGCAGAGCTGATTTAAGATGATAATTACCTGCAAAATAATGGAGATTTTGCTAACAAAATTACAGTGGCAATGCTTGCTCCAGAAATAAGGCAAATTGTGAGTTAAATTTGGCTTTTGAAAAGACAATTGCAGCAAACAAGATGTTAATGCATTAAAAAAAAAAATATTAGACTTTGTATGTTCATTTATTGCTCAGCTGCGGCAAAATCTTGTAATTTATTGTAATGATCACATGCTGCTGGGATTTAGCAGGTTCTTGAGCAATTTGAGGAAGCTCTTCTTTACTGAAAGATTAGTTGATTTGGGTTATAGACATCCAGAAGAGGTGATGAGGAGAAATACAGTGATGGAAATCAGGGATGCCCGGGGAATGCATAGGGCTCTTCTTGCAATCAGCTAGTAGATCAGATGGTAACGTGGGCATGCACAAAATGTGCCTTATGGTCATCTGTCATCAATATATATAGATGTGCCTATTGTTACACCTGACAATTCTGTTTATTTCTGGGAATTTTTATAAAATGCACATTGGGAATGGTAAGATGTGTGGTGCATGGTATTAAAGGGCCATTAAACCCCAAAAAATTATTTCATGATTCAGATAGAGAATTCAATTTTAAGCAACATTCCAATTTACTTCTATTACCTAATTTGCTGCAATCTTTAGATATCCTTTGTTAAATAAATATCCATGCACATTGGTGAGCCAATCACATGAGGCATCTATGTGCAGCCACCTATCAGAAGCTACTGAACCTATCTAGATATGCTTTTCAGGAAAGAATATCAAGAGAATGAAGCAGATTAGATAATAGAAGTAAATTAGAAAGTTGTTTAAAATGGTATTCTCTACATGAATCATGAAAAAAAAATGTGGGTTTAATGTCCCTTTAAGTTAGCAATAGCTTTATAAACTTTTGAAGAGATGCACTTAACTTCTAGGGTTAAAGACAGGGCAGTTGATATACATTTTAAAGCAAAACTATAAATTACATGCAGTTATTAAGAGACTTTTCAGTTTACTTTGTTCTTAGTATCCATTATTAAAAAATATACCTGGCTATGCTGAAGAAGAGCAGCGATGCACTGCTAGAAGCTGGCTGATAATTAGTGTCTGTACCCAGATGCCTCTTACTACTGGCTCACCAGATGTGCTATAGATATTTCGCAATGAAAACAGAACTCCGCTCCTGGCTCTACTGAGCGGCTCTGTTTTCTTCTCCTAAGCGCACCTGGGCACGCTGTCTAATCACAGCCGACCTGATTGCGCTATTAAACTCAATGTAGCTCGCTACCAGACCAGAGCGGGAGTGAGCTACATTGAGTTTAATAGCGAGATCAGGCGCACTGTGAAGAAGAAAACGGACCCGCTCAGTAGAGCCAGGAGCGGCGTTCCTTTTTTTTTTGCGAATTATCTATATAACCCTTTGCTTTAGAAACATGGCGGTAAGCTAATGTTATATAATTCTGCACTATGTGTGCAGAATTATATAACATTATTTGCTAAGTTTACTGCCCCTTTAACTCATAATGCATTAGAACGTTTTTCTTTTTGCAATCTTATGCCCCGTTAATACGTATGGATATTTGTCTCTTTGTTTTATTGTGTGAGGTTTGCTCAGTGTCTGCAATCCATGGGGCATTATATATAAAGACTGAAATGAATGAGGATTATGGAAACATTTTACATACATTGTGCCACATCTGTTTCTGCTTTACATGATGCTGTTAAGTCCTATTTAAATAATTGTATTGGCGAGAAGATCAACAGTGATCTATAATTACTGATACCTACTTGACTATTACAGATTGATTCTATTTAAAGGGACATGATACCCAAATGTTGAAGCACTTGAAAGTGATGCAGCATAGCTGTAAAAAGATAACTAGAAAATATCACCTGAACATCTCTATGTAAAAAATTACTCAAAATGTCCTCAGTAGGCACATCCCATTTTAAAGGGACTTTAAGCAGCCAGTCAATATACTAGTTCCGGGACTTGCAAGGGAGCGTGTATCTGCAGGCACAGTCATGTTATTTCCCTGCTCAGTTTAAAGGGCCATGATACTCAAATAATGAAACACTTAAAAGTGATGCAGCATAGCTGTAAAAAGCGGACTAGAAAACATCACCTGAACATCTCTATGTTCACACCCCATTGCAAAGGACTTTAAGCATTAAATCAGTATTTCTGTCTCTGGACTTGCAAGGGAGTGAGCCTAATGCACACATGTTATTTCCCTATTCAGTTTAAGGATGTTTACTATGAAATCTATGAAAGTTAAAGTGAATGTAAATTTTGATGCTAAAGTCCCCATTTTTAAAAACAGGGGCACTTTATTTCATCAAAATTTACATTTCACTCATCAAAATTTACATTTTCACTTTTAAACTTGACAGCTGCTCCAGCTTCCCCTGATCGTCACAAGCCATTTCTGACGTCAGAAATTATGGATCGGTCATCCTCCAATCACGGCTCCCCCCCTTGGGGGGGGGGGGATATCAGTGTCTGATTCAACGCCATGATTGGAGGAAGCCAGATTCCTCATTTTAGACCCAGGAAGAGGCTTTGTGATGGGCGGAGGAAGCTGGAGTGGCTGTCAAGATTAAAAGGTAAGTATTTTTTCACAACACGAGGGAAATGTAAATTTTGATGAATTAAAGTGCCCCTGTTTTTAATCAACCTTTTAAAACCGGGCTCTTTAGCATCAAAATTTACATTCACTTTAAGTCAAATCTCATGAGATCACAGTAAAAGAGTTCATGACGTCAGCACTGTTGATGCTGATTGGCTGCTGTTCATTTCTTCATTTTTTGTTACCTGCAGCTGGGCAGCAGCTGAAGTATAACTTTTTACACAGCACTGACTCTGGTGAGCTGAGGAAATTGTGAGGTAAAATATCTTCCTTTTTTACATAGAGATGCTCAGGTGATATTTTCCTGTCGGTTTTTGCAGTTATACTGCATCAGTTTCAAGTGATTTAGCATATGAATATTATGTCCCTTAAGTAAGTTTACGATGAAATGTCATGAGATCACAGTAAAGCAAAGCATGACTTCAGCACTGCTGATGCTGATTGGTTACTTTTTTAACCTCCAGTTGGACAGTAGCTAAAGGATAACTGTTAACTGAGCACTTACTAGTGTGAGCTGAAGAAATTTTGAGGTAAAATATCTTCCTTTTTTACATAGAGATGTTTGTGATATTTTCTTCTCGGTTTATTTTTATAATATATCATTTTATTAATAATTATCTGTAAAGTGCTGCCAAATCCTGTAGTGACGATACATCGTAATAATCTGTTGGATCAAACATATAATGTGTTGTATAGCATCTGAATAAGTTAATTGATATCACTTGTACTGCCCAATTATTTTAAGATCATTTGTGTGCACAGTTTAATGACTCACCCAGCTTCCTAGTGAGTTTTTTATGTTCTTAAAACTGGGAGTTACAACCAATCAGATGCCGTACTGCCTGCTCCTCTACACAATAACAGTGCATGCTTTCACTGCATCCTTCTTACAGCAAGACTTGCCACTAAAGCCAGCTATGTAGGAGACTGTGTGAGGCCACCATTTTACCGCCTTTTGGTGTTTCTCTTATAAAGGGTCTGTAGTAGCATTGAATTGTGATGGGCGACCCTCTTCTATTGATAGCAACAGGGCAGTAATTGTGCTCAAGCCTCACAGGGAGAGAAGGCCGGAATACCATGTAAATATGCACCCAATAGGAATAGACTTTATTTGTGAAGAAGGCAGGCAAGTAGGGGTAGTGTTTGAGATGAAACGGCTTGTAGTTTGCAATGCACATAGTGAGACAGAATATAGATGGTGTTTTTTGTAGGCGTTTCTGGTCACTTATAACAGGCCTCTCTAGACGTGCATGGTGGGACCCATAGTTTATTTTCTAGGCATAATCAGGGCTCTGAGCTATGCGAACTGGCTCTCCTCAAGCTATTCTTATTGCCTTTGCGTTTTAGTGGGATAATATGACCGTTATCTATACTGTGAACTATTTGCCAGCTAGCGCTCCCAGTGTAATTTGTCAGCTAGTCCTTACTCATATATTCCTAAAGACCTCTCGTCTGCCACTTCCTGTTAGCTGATGCTGCAGGTTATCCAGATCTTGGCACATTGGTGCTTATATTGTGCAGTATTGGATAAAGCAGTTGAATTAGGCTGTGTCTTGGCCTTTATTTGTTTTCTTTGTTGCTGTGTTTTGACTCTCATGATTTTATGAAAATGTTTATGATGTGGAAAGGAGGTCAAATAAATGGGGAACTCAATATATAACTCATGACATCCTTAAATTGTCAGGATTTTGTTTTCTTTATGACAGTATTTATATGTGTTTGAGATTTAATACAATGATTTAATGGGAAGTGCTCACCTGTGTTTGCCACATTTAACACATTCACGTGCAATTGGTATGATGCACTATTTTTAAAATCTTTTTTTCTGACATTTCTATAAAATATAAAAAATTTTTTATTTTTTTTAGAAGAGATGAAAAACTAAAACAGAATCCGGACTATTTTAGGATGTGATGTATTTTATATTTACTTCCCTTTCATTTTATATAACATGCCAGGTTATTAATGTCATTTTATTCACACCTGACCCCATTTATAGTGTTTGCTATATAATCAGTTTGCTCAACTTAATGTTCTATAAATAATTTGCAATACTATTTGTTACTATCCATTTTGCAAACATATTATTAATTGGTAAAGGTGACTAGAACTAATCATGCCTAATTATAATAATAATAATAATAATAGTAATAATAGTAATATAATTACCCTTTTATTATCAGTGTCTTGTTTTTCATTTCTTGACTATTTGTAACATTTATTTGTCGACATTCTAATACTTCCTTTGTATTTTAATTTTGAAACCTTTTTCTGTCCACACACAACTGTTTGGTATAGTATGAGATTGATTGTAAACATTCCATTCGGATTTGAAATAAATAAATTTAAAAAAATGGACCCGTGATCTATGTACAGCAGATATACATGTTATCTAAAGCTTTTATTTTCCAGGTTGCTATTTAACAAAGAGCCAGTAGATGGCTCCATAATGGTTAATGTTCTGCTTATATTGAATTCTGCAAATGTTTTTTTCTCACCCTGCACCCAACGATTTCTTAATATCTTCCCAAATAATAATGTATAATGCTAGATTGTTATTTTTCTTCAATATCATCCTGAGCTGAGTGAGCAACATTAAAAAATTGTGTAGGGTTATAAGGAATGGCGATGGCAAAAACATTTGAAGTGGATCCATGAAGTATGATTTGAGAGAATATCATCTGAAAACCACGTCTGTTTTTTTTTTTTAAACTTTCTGTACAATGCGCCTATAGAAACCTTGTCATACCTCCAATAGCTGAATGATTTTGCATCATTCGCCAGGAAGCTTGATCTCTGTAGCTTGTGATTGTTAATTAATTTGGCAAGTAAATCTGGGAAGTATTTCAGAGCGATTTAACTTCAAAGTAATATATGTGCACATGAACCAAAACTGTAATGAATTTAGATGTAATTATGGCCATTTATGTGGATTTCTAGGCGCATGTGCAGTGTGAAAACATTGCATTCGATATAGGTTGTAATTTTTTTGGATTCCCTCTTTTTAAGTGGGAATTAAATGACCTGGATATTTTATAATTTATTTTATAATAATCCTTATTTTATCCTTGCATTTTACTACTGGGTACGTTCAGCACCTAGAAACAAAAATACTGTGTAAATGAAAAAGAACATCCGGGGCTCCATTACATATGTGGTGCCGCCCGCAAAAGCCTGCGCCGCCGGTTTTTACACGATTTTGGTATTGCGTATACGGCGTAGCATACAAGTTACGCGTGTATATTTCACCCGTCGGCCGTATTTTTTTTCTCCCATAGATTAACATAGAACAGCCGCGCAATTTGGTATCCAATATAAAGCTTAAGGACTTACGCGCGCAGAACAATCACCAATACTTGGAGAGAACAATGGGAAATCACAATTGTATTACCTTTATCTCTTTAGAACCCATGGGGAGTGTAATTTATTCTACTGTTAACACAGCTTGGCATTGACGCTACAATATATAATGGCACAGTCAAGTCCAAAAAAAACCTTCCTATTTCAAATAGGGCATGTCATTTCAAACAACTTTCCCATTTAATTCTAACACCAATTTTGCTTTGTTCTCTTGGTATTCTTAGTTGAAAGATAAACCTAGGATGGCTCATATGATAATTTCTAAGACCTTGAAGGCCACCTCTTTGCAATTGTGTCAAACAAATCACAAACAACACAACCGCTCACCTGCAGCATTAAAACACCTGATAATGCACATCTATCAGTAACATCAGTATTATATATACCCATGTGTCAATTTATATTGGATGTGAGATACATTGATTTACATCCTAGAAGTGAATATTACTATATGTACTCTTCATAAACAGCTATTGTGGATGTGAGTTAAAGTACAAGAATATGTCATAAACATTATAATATTACCTGTTTTTATTGCCATTTCCACTTGGGTCATATTAAATGTTTTAACAATATTAGTGTAATAAAACGCACCTTACATGAATGTGTATGACAATTACATGGTAAATAACAGAGGACAAGGTTTATGGTGAATAATAATATTTCTTTTTTTGGATTCTTGGATGAGGGAGCTGAAGTGCCTGTAGTGGATTTCCTTGTTTTCCTGGTTTTAGAAGATTCTGGTGTTTCTGCTGGTGTGCTGGCCACAGATGATAGGCTGGAGGCAGTGTCCTGCTGGTGTGTAAAGTGCTCAACCAACACACCCAATAGTTGATTTTGTTCTCTCCATCTATTGTCCATCTGCATATCAGACAGAATTTGCATCATCTGTGACTGGTTCTGTACACTTGCACTTAACAATGCTGTCATGTCCCTCTGCAACTCTATGCTACGTTGTTGTATCCTCTCTTGCCTCCTGAAGCACCTCTATGGCCTCTTTGTATGCTCTCAGTGTTTGTTATGAGCCTCCTCTGGAGTGCAATGTATTCCTCACCCAGGAGAGAATAAAATGCATCCACAGGCTCTTGCACAACAGGGCTTCTAGTTGCTTGTTTGGCATGTTCACCTGCATCTGCTTGTGGGGCATGTTCACCTGCATCTACTGGTGCTTGTTGGGCATGTTCACCTGCAGCTACTGGTGCTTGTTGGGCATGTTCACCTGCAGCCACTGGTGCCTGTTGGGCATGTTCACCTGCAGCCACTGGTGCTCGTGGGGCAGGTTCAGCTGCATCTGATGATGCTCGATGTGCAGCTGTAGTTCCAGTATGTTTTTCCATCTGCTGATGGGGGAGGTCGTCCCAAGGATGAGGATGGGGGAGGTCGTCCCAAGGATGAGGATGGGGGAGGTCGTCCCATGGATGAGGATGGGGGAGGTCGTCCTGTGGATGGGGGAGCTCTCATGGTTGATTGATAGTCCCACTGATGACCAGTGTGTGACCACTCAGCCTCTCCAATTGGCACTTCTTGTGACATAGTCTGTGGGTAAAATCCATGACTGACATGAGATTGTGTTGTGGGGGGGGGGGGGTAAATACATGGGCCCTTTGTGGCTGTCTTGGCTCCCCCTCAAAGCCAAAGGAAGGATGTCAATGGCCGTGGCATCACTCCCGGGTCCTCAACTGAAGCCATCCAACCATGCTCATGCCTGGGAGCATACTGTTCTTGTAGTTGCCTGAAGACTGGTGGTGGTGGTGGTGGTGGTGGTGGTGGCAGCATGGATGTTTGCATCCTTGTGACAGGAGGTTCTGTGGAGGAGTCAAAGGATGAGAGGGATTAGTACAGTCAGATATATGTCCATGTGGGCATACAATTACATGTGGCTTGTGGCCTGTGTTACTCTGAGACATGTTAGTATTGCACTATTCCACATCATATCATGAATTGCATTGTGTTAAGTTACAGTAATGTCAAGTATAATTGTAGATGTTTTTGTTGGCACGCCAAATACCATGCTCCTTATCGTATACATGAATGTGTGATATTAAAGGAGGTTATATCTCCAATACATAGAATACTGTTGTGTGGGGTGTTACTCACCAGCATGCTGTAATACTCGGGGACCTGCGTATTATCTCCTGCCAGGTATTATACTTTATATCCAGGGATGGACCACCGTCTGTTCGCTTCTGATGCAGAGCTTCCTGCCCCATCTTTTCTTTGACTGGCCTCTTGCAGTCATTCCAGCGCTTTTTCAGACCCTCAACAGCCCTTCTCTGCGGGGCCACACTGTTGACAGCATCCTCTACCGCCATCTATGCCTTTTTTATCTTTTTGGCAATACCTTTGCCATTCTCCTGCCTGAAGAGGGCACTGTAATTGTCCATGATGGCCTGGACAAGGGCAACATTTTCAGCAAATGAGAAGTTGAGACATCTCATCCTCCATGGCCACTTGACTTCCTCCTTGTGATGCCCCTGGTGTGGGTTCCTCCCTATCCTCTCCCTCCTCCCCCCCCTTCTGTCCCCATGTGCACCCTCTGTCCCTCTTCTGGATGTGCCTGCTCTCTCGGGCTCTCTGGCATCTTCCCTCCCATCATCCCTTCTGGCTCTCTCTCTCCGCACTCCACTTACTCCCTGACGGGGACCCCACTGCTCCTCCTGTCCTCTTAAATACTCCTCTCCCTGCCACTCCTCTCCCCTCCTCCCTGCCATCCTCATACTAAATCACACACTCACACTCTCAGTTCAATCACACACAATCACAACCAAACACTCAGCCTATCACACTGTAAAACTCAAAATATGTGTGAGGTGTTAGAAAAAAAAGTGTGATGTATTTGTATATGTATGTATGTATGCAATGTGTGCAATATGAAAGAATATGTGTAAGTGTACAAGCTTACTCAACAACAATGCGACCTAACTAACTCCTCTGTTTGCGCCTCTCTCTCTACTCTCACTAATCCTCAACTCCAGTGTAGTATGTTGTAGCTCAACAAACAATCCAAACACACTGAAGAAAATCGCGGCTGCGCATGGGTTTATATATGAATTTGAATATCGTAATTACGTGTCGCATTTTTATCTGAATTCCGGGTTCGTTTTTATGCGTGTTAACCTAATTTGCATAAAACTACTCTTTATTGACACTTTCTGTGGACAAAAGACTGGCGTAAGTTACTTGTGGTGACTAAAATGTGTATTTGCGCACATTTCTGACTATCGCAAGTTTGTCCTACTTACGCCAGTCTAGCATCTAACGGCGCAGTATATGTAATACCCTGATGTGCGAGGTGAAATTACGGGCAGCGTGGGTTTCAACGCTTGCGCCGAAGCCTGTGCCGTATATGTAATTGCGCCCTCGGAGTGTTTAGAATTCATAACCTGTTCATATTAACACTGTGAATAAAGTGCAAGCTAAGACTGCGCTAGCTTTGTTATTATCCAGTACCTCCTTATCTGTAAGCACCAAAATATTAGCAACATAATAATAATAATAGTAATAATAATAATTAGCACTATATACTTGACATATAATGTTAGTCAATCTACTAGTCTACTACTCCTAGTCTGGATCCAATCTATATTTCTGGGACTTGCTTGTTGTATAATTTGTTTCATTTTGATATTCGTTTTAATATTAGTAAATACTTAGCTTCATTTTACAGAATTTTTGATGTATGTTTTTATCAGCCACCAATCAGCAAATTTAATAGTTGTTTAAAATTGTATGCTCTCTCTGAATTGTGAAAGAAAAAATTTCCCTTTAAGCACCACCCAAAATATGGCAGGACACCACCATACGTATTTTATTTGTATAGAGGTTTGTGGGTTTCACTAAGCAGTAAGGCAGTACAGCTAATAATGACTTGCAACACCTGTTTTTGGTAGTTGTAATAGGTACTGCTGCTTGATTTTTAATTGGCTGAAGTTTTGATTGCAATATTGGCATAATCCAAATGGCATTTGCTTGGCATTTCTTGGTATACTCAAGAAGTTATTTATACATGGGATTTGGTGTTTGCACACAAGTTTGATCTTGCAGAAAATTTAAATGTTGCTTCAAAATATACAGCAGAACATAAATGACTTGACATTCCGTTAGTTTTGTGCATTTGATATGTAATTATTTTCACATTGTTGGTACACGCGTGTTTTATTTATATATTTTATTGTTCTCCCATGACCTTTTTGAGGGGTGCACCACCCAGCTGATTTTAAAGAACACCAGCTAAACTTTCAACCAACAATAAGATAAAATTCAATATATTATATAATTAAATTATGCTTTGGATAACACAAAATTGAGAAAGTATTACACTGCCACCACCCGACATTTTCTGTGGCGAACACTGTATGTATGTATGTATGTATATGTGTGTATGTATATGTACGTATGTATATTTTATGTAATATAATATATATATATATATATATATATATATATATATATATATGTATATATATATATATATATATATATATGTATATATATGTATATATATATATATATATATATGTATATGTATATGTATATATATATATATATATATATGTATATATATATATGTATATATATATATATATATGTATATAATTCATGTCTTTAAAGTGAACGTCAATTTTGATTAATTAGTGCCCAGTTTTTAATAATCCTATTTAAAAACAAGGGCACTTTAATAAAAATTTAAATTTCACTCTTTTTCCTCAAAAACTTAACTTTTCATTCTGGCAGCCGCTCCAGCGATTCCCACGGCCGTCGGAAGCCCCTGCAGACGTCAGAAATGACGAATCCAGCTTCCTCCAATCACGGCTTCCCCACCTGGGGAAATCGAGGCCTGATACAACCCCATGATTGGAGGAAGCCGGATTCGTCATTTTTGACCCGCGAAGACGGCTTGTGATGGGCGGAGGAAGTGATGGAGCAGCTGCAAGGATTAAAAGGTAAGTTTTTGAAGAAAATGAGTGAAATGTCAATTTTGATGAATTAAAGTGCCCTTGTTTTTAATAGGATTATTAAAAACCGGGCACTAATTCATCAAAATTGACCTTCACTTTAATATTATGGAGTGGACTAGTAAGTAAACTATAGTGATATTTCTTTCATGTAATTGGCAAGAGTCCATGAGCTAGTGACATATAGGATATACAATCCTACCAGGAGGGGCAAAGTTTCCCAAACCTCAAAATGCCTATAAATACACCCCTCACCACACCCACAATTCAGTTTTACAAACTTTGCCTCCTATGGAGGTGGTGAAGTAAGTTTGTGCTAAGTACAGCGAATGTCAGAGGGACGTGAAGGGAGTATCACCTATTGAATACAATGATTTCTCTAACGGGGGTCTTTTTCATGGGTTCTCTGTTATCGGTCGTAGAGATTCATCTCCTACCACCCTTTTCAGATCGACGATATACTCTCAATTTACCATTACCTCTACTAATAACTGTTTTAGTACTGGTTTGGCTATCTGCTATATGTGGATGGGTGTCTTTTGGTAAGTATGTTTTCATTACTTAAGACACTCTCAGCTATGGTTTGGCACTTTATGTAAATTATATAAAGTTCTAAATATATGTATTGTACTTATATTTGCCATGAGTCAGGTTCATGTATTTCCTTCTGCAGACTGTCAGTTTCATATTTGGGAATATAAACACTTTAAGAAATGTATTTCTTACCTGGGGTTTTTAGTCTTTTTTTCAATTCCACTACTTTTTGCAATTGCGGGTGTTAGGCCCGCGGGTGCGTCAAATGTTAGACTTTATTGCGTCATTTTTGGCTCAAACTTTTTTGGCGCGGAAAAATACGTTTTTGACGCAACTTTGTCATTTCCGGTGTCATACGTGACGCAGAGACATTTCACACGGCGGCGTCATTAGTGACGCAAGTGTCATTTCCGGTCATTTTTGGCGCCCAAAAAGTTTACGTTACGTTGTGCGTCATAGTTGGCGACAAATTTTCTTCATTTATTTCAATACCCCATTGTTGTTTGCCTCCTGCTTTCTTTTCTATCAAGAGGCCTATGCTTTTGCATTTTTTCCCATTCCTGAAACTGTCATTTAAGGAAATAGATAATTTTGCTTTATATGTTGTTTTTTTCTCTTACATTGAGCAAGATGTCCCAATCTGATCCTGTCTCTGAAGTTTCTGCTGGAACATTGCTGCCTGACATCGGTTCTACCAAAGCTAAGTGCATTTGTTGTAAAATTGTAGAAATTATTCCACCGAATGTCATTTGTAATAGTTGTCATGATAAACTTTTACATGCAGATAGTGTTTCTATCAGTAATAGTACATTGCCAGTTGCAGTTCCTTCAACTTCTAATGTGCATGATATACCTGTACATTTTAAAGAATTTGTTTCTGATTCTATTATGAAGGCTTTGTCTGCATTTCCACCTTCTAATAAACGTAAAAGGTCTTTTAAAACTTCTCATTTAGCTGATGAAATTTCAAATGACCAACAACATAATAATTCATCCTCTTCTGATGAGGATCTATCTGAAACAGAAGATATTGACACTGACAAAACTACTTATTTATTTAAAATAGAGTATATGCGTTCTTTATTAAAAAAAGTGTTAATTACTTTGGATATTGAGGTAACCAGTCCTATTGACGTTCAGTCTAATAAACGTTTAAATGCTGTTTTTAAACCTCCTGTGGTTTCCCCAGGTGTTTTTCCCATTCCTGAGGCTATTTCTGATATGATTTCTAGGGAATGGAATAAGCCAGGTACTTCCTTTATTCCTTCTTCAAGGTTTAAGAGATTATAGATTTTGCTGGTAAAGGATATAGAGTTTTGGGAAAAGATCCCCAAAGTTGATGGGGCTATTTCTACTCTTGCTAAATGTACCACTATTCCTATGAAAGATAGCACTTCCTTTAAGGATCCTTTAGATAGGAAACTTGAATCTTATCTAAGGAAGGCTTATTTATATTCAGGTCATCTTCTCAGACCTGCTATTTCTTTGGGTGATGTTGCGGCTGCATCAACGTTCTGGTTGGAAAATTTAGCGCAACATGAATTGGATTTTGACATATCTAGCATTGTTCGCTTACTGCAACATGCTAATCATTTTATTTGTGATGCCATTTTTGATATTATCAAAATTGATGTTAGATCCATGTCTTTAGCTGTATTAGCTAGAAGAGCTTTGTGGCTTAAATCTTGGAATGCTGATATGACATCTAAATCTAGATTACTATCTCTTTCTTTCCAAGGTAATAATTTATTTGGTTCTCAGTTGGATTCTATTATTTCAACTATCACTGGAGGAAAAGTAATTTTTTTTTGCCTCAGAATAAAAAACCTAAGGTTAAATCTAAGGCTTCTAACTGTTTTCGTTCCTTTCGTCAGAATAAGGAACAAAAACTCAATCCTCCTCCCAAGGAATCTGCTTCCAATTGGAAGCCTTCCTCAAATTGGAATAAATCCAAGCCATTTAGGAAACCAAAGTCTGCCCCTAAGTCCGCATGAAGGTGCGGCCCTCATTCCAGCTCAGCTGGTAGGGGCAGATTAAGGTTTTTCAAGGATTTTTGGATAAAATCTGTCCAAAATCATCGGATTCAGAGCATTGTATCTCAAGGGTATCGAATAGGATTCAAAGTAATTTTTTTCTCTCACGCATCCCTGTAAATCCAGTAAAAGCTCAAGCTTTTCTGAAGTGTGTTTCAGACCTGGAGTCTTCAGGGGTAATCATGCCAGTTCCTCCTCAGGAACAACGTTTTGGGTTTTACTCAAACCTATTCATTGTACCAAAGAAAGAAAATTTGTTCAGACCAGTTCTGGATCTGAAAATTTTGAATTGTTATGCAAGAGTACCAACTTTCAAGATGGTGACTATAAGAACTATTCTGCCTTTTGTTCAGCAAGGACATTATATGTCCACAATAGACTTGCAGGATGCATACCTTCATATTCCGATTCATCCAGAACACTTTCAGTTTCTGAGATTCTCTTTTCTAGACTTGGCTATTTGTTAAACTGAATTGTGGGTGTGGTGAGGGGTGTATTTATAGGCATTTTGAGGTTTGGGAAACTTTGCCCCTCCTGGTAGGATTGTATATCCCATATGTCACTAGCTCATGGACTCTTGCCAATATGAAAGAAATGAATTTATCAGGTAAGTTCTTACATAAATTCTGTTTTTCACCACTGTCTGTATGTAATATATATATGCATGTGTGTATAAACCATTAGAAATTGTGTTTTCCTGCAATTGGCTGGATTTCAGAAGATAATCTATTTTTAAAATATTGGTTACTATGTGATTTTCTTAAATAGGTATTTGCTCCCCTTTACCACCCTGCTCATTACATGTAGATGTACAAGAATGGTATTTAAATTATGAGAATTTTGTTTCAGATACAAGCCAAAAGCTCCATCTACACTACCTCTTCTCCTACCAAACACGCTAATAAGCATATATCAAGTGTTATTTCTTTATGCAACGGCTTCATTTATTTATACAGACTTATTTTGGGATTAGGACAGCAGCTAAGTGTGAAACGCTTTTATAGTATCAGTTTCTTACCAGCACCAAACACTTTTTTTTATGTCAATTCAGTAAAATATGACCACCTGCCATTTAAAACCAAAAACATATGGCCCAACGGTGGTCTAAATTCATGGGTTTTACTGTATTGTATGTTTTGTGTGAGGTTAAAGTGGAGGGGTGTGGGCAGTTTACATTGATCCTAAAGCAGTTTTGACATATTAAATAATGATGACTGAGCTGTCAGGTTAATTTGTTGTTTCTCTGCACTTGGACCTTGTTGAGTAGGAACATTGTTTCCATACACTGTTGCTTTAATGCTGTTTATCAGCTCCTGACTCAGTCTGGTCTTATGCCAATTTCTTCAAATCAAAACTGCACTAAGGTGCAGGATTTTAATATATTTAACACTGAAACCATGAGGTAAGTGGGGTTGCAATGTACTCCCACATGCAGCAGATTAGCTATATCTCCAAATGCAACAGTGGCTGCAGTGCTAAATCACATGCTTGCTTTAAATATAAGGTATTTTCAATGATTTATATGGGTTAAAAATTCCAGATAGTATTCCAGGGCCTTTTTTTAAATCTATATTTTTTTTATGCTGCTTAGAGTGAGGCAAGGGGGGAAAAAAAGCATTGTGTGCATTACTGATGTTATATGGAGGGCAGTGCTCCAGGGCTCAATTAAGATTTTGGAATGAGAATACTAATTTAGTTAGCCAATTTAAATTGACACCACATCTTGAGTACTAATAATTATTCTTTGTGCGGTAATTTCAGTCCCACTCTTTGATTAGTCACATCTTGATAAGTGAAACTGTGTAGGTTGTTTAAGGTTTCCAGCGGTTGTTTGACAGAATAGCGAGGGAAAAAGAGAGTAACAATGGACTTCAGTGTGTACCTCGATGGAAACACCCAGAGGCAATTAGGAGGGGTACCAAATATCTAGGTTAAGTGTTCACTAACCTTTTTAAATTACTGTTACCATGTTTTATTCACTATTCAGTAACACTCCAATAACACAGCTTCTGTAGAAACATCTTTGAATGCTATTCAACACACCATTTGTTTTTGTTTAAACATGTAAGCTACCTTTATTGCTTGCAACATTTATGGTATAATTTGATCAGTGTCAAAAGGGCATATCAACACTGAGGCATATTTTACTTTACCTTAAGTGGCAGCAAAGTCTTAAACTCTTGTTGGTTCTTTGCTTCTCTGTACAAATAAAAAAAAACTGCTTTTCCACAGGATTTCCTATAAGCGATATGAAGAAAAACAAGCTCTATATACTTTAGGAATTAGTCCATATTTGAGAAAAAAAATGTACTGCATTTCTAACTAAGTGAATTTATATGTGTAATGCTGGCAGCAATCTTGTGATGTTGGATTTTTTTAAGGTGTCTTGAAAATGCATTTTTTTTTCTTGTAGATTTATTTAGATCAGTGATGGACAACTATTTTTATACTTCTAAAAGGGTGGATCCTGCTGCTTTGTGAAATCTATTAGCAGGACCTGTTTGTGTGTGTGTAGTACATACTGAATGTATTTGTCACAAAACACATTTGTACATTTACAATTTAAAGGGACTGTGGTATCCCCCCTCATTTAAAGGGACATTAAACACTAAATAAATGCTAGATAGAATGATGCATTCAAAGAAAACATTAGTCTTAGAATAGCATGTTAGAAAAAACTATAGAAGTAGATACACCTAGATGTTTCCACTAATACAGAAAGAGTTGCGCACACTCACAATGTGTATTAATAATTGTTCAAATGCTTAGGTATGTAAAATCAATGTGATTAGTTTTAAACAAAATAAAATCTGTAAATACAGTATATTACAATAATAAAACTGATAACATTAGATATAAATAAAATGTAAAAAAGTCTTATCCTGCTGTTGGTGAAGTATTGTAGTATCAAGAAGAGGTGTTCAGTGCTGCTCGTCCAAAATAAACTGAAGGTTCAGATTGAGTAATAAGGTACAGCTGCAGATATCTAAAAAGACAAGCGCACAAAACGCTTCTCATAGTGCAAATCAGTTTAGTTAAAACAAACACATATAAAACAACCTTCCCCTAGGGTATTCCCTACTCACAAAAGAGACCTCAATCATATAAGGTAAGGAAGGGCAGATGGATATATGAGTGTCCCCACTTTTTCCACAATCGATATCGCCAGGAGTTCCTGTACACGCTAGAGCTCCGGTTTTCTCCAAATGTCCTTTGGCCAATCTTTAAGATCGTAGATTCTTGGCTAATGTCCACTGCTTTCAAATAAACCGCTGCTACAGTGCTGTGAAGATGCTGAGAGTATCCGTAAGTAACACGGAACACAGGCTCAGCGTGTAAGTCGCAAGTGACGTAAGGTGGACGTGGCCTTACGCGTTTCACGGAACTCGTCCGCTTCGTCAGAGGCTTGATAGACGCCCACCTTACAAGCTGCATATTTCAAGACAGCGTTAGGGAACATGCCCACTTTACGTCATGCTCAGCTCTGTTAACTACCTGTTACAGGAACTTCCCCATTGGTCCGTATTCAAATTTCACAGACTGTACATACATTTGTATTACGATCTAAATACATATATTTTCCAGCAGTAAAAGACATTTAAATTAAATTGATTTTCACATGTAGTTGATTCTTATATGTATGGAAATTTTTTATGATTCTTGTTTTCAAGTAAAATGTATGTGAGCACTTACTTCAGGAAACTGATTCTATTCTGTAATAGTCCTAAACATTTTTTAAATTAATTGCATACTATTACATATGAATACTAATATTGTATAATGATAATAACAATAACACGATATAGTAAAATTTCTTAAAATACCTATTAGAAAATAAATAAATAAAATTTCATAAAATGATTAATACCGAGTCATCCATACTAACAACATTCATATTAATAATATCCATATATCCTTGGTCTCCCATACACCCAAATAAAGGGAACAGAAGCACCAACAACAGCAACTGAGAATAACATGTAGATGTATTTCTCCAACATTGGTGTGTCCGGTCCACGGTGTCATCCATTACTTGTGGGATATTCTCCTCCCCCACAGGGAAAGGCAAGGAGAGCACACAGCAAGAGCTGTCCATATAGTCCCTCCCAGGCTCCGCCCCCCCAGTCATTCTCCTTGCCGCTCTGAACAAGTAGCATCTCCTCGGGGATGGTGAGGAGTTTGTGGTGTTGTAGTTTTTTATTCTTCTATCAAGAGTTTGTTATTTTAAAATAGTGCTGGTATGTACTATTTACTCTGAAACAGAAAGAGATGAAGAGTTCTGTTTGAAAGAGGAATATGATTTTAGCAGCAGTTACTAAAATCGTTTGCTGTTTCCACATAGGACTGTTGAGATGAAGTAACTTCAGTTGGGGGAAACAGTTTGCAGACTTTTCTGCTTAAGGTATGACTAGCCATTTTTCTAACAAGACTGTGTAATGCTGGAAGGCTGTCATTTCCCCTCATGGGGACCGGTAAGCCATTTTCTTAGTCTCAAGCAGAATAAAGGGCTTAATATGGGCTATAAAACTGGTAGACACTTTTAGGGGCTAAATCGATTGCTTTATTCAGTAATAAAGTGTGCCCTGTTTAACATTTAAAGAGACAGTAACGGTTTTGTTTTAAAACGGTTTTTGTGCTTTATTAACCAGTTTAAGCCTGTTTAACATGTCTGTACCTTCAGATAGATCATGTTCTGTATGTATGGTAGCCAATGTGGTTCCCCCTTCAAATATAGTGTGATAATTGTGCCATAGCGTCCAAACAAAGTAAGGACAGAACTGTCACAAATTGTAAAGTTGCCCAGGATGATTCCTCAGATGAAGGAAGTAGACATAGTTCTACATCATCTCCTTCTGTGTCTATACCAGTTATGCCCGCGCAGGCGACCCCTAGTACTTCTAGTGCGCCAATGCTTGTTACTATGCAGTAATTGACGGCAGTAATGGATAACTCCATAGCTAATATTTCTTTCATGTAATTAACAAGAGTCCATGAGCTAGTGACGTATGGGATATACATTCCTACCAGGAGGGGCAAAGTTTCCCAAACCTTAAAATGCCTATAAATACACCCCTCACCACACCCACAAATCAGTTTTACAAACTTTGCCTCCAAGGGAGGTGGTGAAGTAAGTTTGTGCTAGATTCTACGTTGATATGCGCTCCGCAGCAAGTTGGAGCCCGGTTTTCCTCTCAGCGTGCAGTGAATGTCAGAGGGATGTGAGGAGAGTATTGCCTATTGAATGCAGTGATCTCCTTCTACGGGGTCTATTTCATAAGGTTCTCTGTTATCGGTCGTAGAGATTCATCTCTTACCTCCCTTTTCAGATCGACGATATACTCTTATATTTACCATTTCCTCTACTGATTCTCGTTTCAGTACTGGTTTGGCTTTCTACAAACATGTAGATGAGTGTCCTGGGGTAAGTAAGTCTTATTTTCTGTGACACTCTAAGCTATGGTTGGGCACTTTATTTATAAAGTTCTAAATATATGTATTCAAACATTTATTTGCCTTGACTCAGAATGTTCAACTTTCCTTATTTCCAGACAGTCAGTTTCATATTTGGGATTATGCTTTAAATTATCATACGAATCGACTTGTGTTGTTTCTTCAAGATCATGGTTGGAGGATCAATTTACCAAAAAGTTCTTTGATTCCTCAAACAAGGGTAACCTTTCTGGGTTTCCAGATAGATTCAGTGTCCATGACTCTGTCTTTAACAGACAAGAGACGTCTAAAATTGATTACAGCTTGTCGAAACCTTCAGTCACAATCATTCCCTTCGGTAGCCTTATGCATGGAAATTCTAGGTCTTATGACTGCTGCATCGGACGCGATCCCCTTTGCTCGTTTTCACATGCGACCTCTTCAGCTCTGTATGCTGAACCAATGGTGCAGGGATTACACGAAGATATCTCAATTAATATCTTTAAAACCGATTGTTCGACACTCTCTAACGTGGTGGACAAATCACCATCGTTTAATTCAGGGGGCTTCTTTTGTTCTTCCGACCTGGACTGTAATTTCAACAGATGCAAGTCTCACAGGTTGGGGAGCTGTGTGGGGATCTCTGACGGCACAAGGAGTTTGGGAATCTCAGGAGGTGAGATTACCGATCAATATTTTGGAACTCCGTGCAATTTTCAGAGCTCTTCAGTTTTGGCCTCTTCTGAAGAGTGAATCGTTCATTTGTTTTCAGACAGACAATGTCACAACTGTGGCATACATCAATCATCAAGGAGGGACTCACAGTCCTCTGGCTATGAAAGAAGTATCTCGAATTTTGGTTTGGGCGGAATCCAGCTCCTGTCTAATCTCTGCGGTTCATATCCCAGGTGTAGACAATTGGGAAGCGGATTATCTCAGTCGCCAAACGTTGCATCCGGGCGAATGGTCTCTTCACCCAGAGGTATTTCTTCAGATTGTTCAATTGTGGGGGCTCCCAGAGATAGATCTGATGGCCTCTCATCTAAACAAGAAACTTCCCAGGTATCTGTCCAGATCCCGGGATCCTCGGGCGGAGGCAGTGGATGCATTATCACTTCCTTGGAAGTATCATCCTGCCTATATCTTTCCGCCTCTAGTTCTTCTTCCAAGAGTAATCTCCAAGATTCTGAGGGAATGCTCGTTTGTTCTGCTAATAGCTCCGGCATGGCCTCACAGGTTTTGGTATGCGGATCTTGTCCGGATGGCATCTTGCCAGCCATGGACTCTTCCGTTAAGACCAGACCTTCTGTCACAAGGTCCTTTTTTCCATCCGGATCTGAAATCCTTAAATTTAAAGGTATGGAGATTGAACGCTTGATTCTTGGTCATAGAGGTTTCTCTGACTCCGTGATTAATACTATGTTACAGGCTCGTAAATCTGTATCTCGAGAGATATATTATAGAGTCTGGAAGACTTATATTTCATGGTGTCTTTCTCATCATTTTTCTTGGCATTCTTTTAGAATACCGAGAATTTTACAATTTCTTCAGGATGGTTTGGATAAGGGTTTGTCCGCAAGTTCTTTGAAAGGACAAATCTCTGCTCTTTCTGTTCTTTTTCACAGAAAGATTGCTATTCTTCCTGATATTCATTGTTTTGTACAAGCTTTGGTTCGTATAAAACCTGTCATTAAGTCAATTTCTCCTCCTTGGAGTTTGAATTTGGTTCTGGGAGCTCTTCAAGCTCCTCCCTTTGAACCTATGCATTCATTGGACATTAAATTACTTTCTTGGAAAGTTTTGTTCCTTTTGGCCATCTCTTCTGCTAGAAGAGTTTCTGAATTATCTGCTCTTTCGTGTGAGTCTCCTTTTCTGATTTTTCATCAGGATAAGGCGGTGTTGCGAACTTCTTTTGAATTTTTACCTAAAGTTGTGAATTCCAACAACATTAGTAGAGAAATTGTGGTTCCTTCATTATGTCCTAATCCTAAGAATTCTAAGGAGAAATCATTGCATTCTTTGGATGTTGTTAGAGCTTTGAAATATTATGTTGAAGCTACGAAATCTTTCCGTAAGACTTCTAGTCTATTTGTTATCTTTTCCGGTTCTAGGAAAGGCCAGAAAGCTTCTGCCATTTCTTTGGCATCTTGGTTGAAATCTTTAATTCATCTTGCCTATGTTGAGTCGGGTAAAACTCCGCCTCAAAGAATTACAGCTCATTCTACTAGGTCAGTATCTACTTCCTGGGCGTTTAGGAATGAAGCTTCGGTTGACCAGATCTGCAAAGCAGCAACTTGGTCTTCTTTGCATACTTTTACTAAATTCTACCATTTTGATGTATTTTCTTCTTCTGAAGCAGTTTTTGGTAGAAAAGTTCTTCAGGCAGCGGTTTCAGTTTGAATCTTCTGCTTATGTTTTTTGTTAAACTTTATTTTGGGTGTGGATTATTTTCAGCAGGAATTGGCTGTCTTTATTTTATCCCTCCCTCTCTAGTGACTCTTGTGTGGAAAGATCCACATCTTGGGTAGTCATTATCCCATACGTCACTAGCTCATGGACTCTTGTTAATTACATGAAAGAAAACATAATTTATGTAAGAACTTACCTGATAAATTCATTTCTTTCATATTAACAAGAGTCCATGAGGCCCACCCTTTTTTGTGGTGGTTATGATTTTTTTGTATAAAGCACAATTATTCCAATTCCTTATTTTATATGCTTCGCACTTTTTCTTATCACCCCACTTCTTGGCTATTCGTTAAACTGATTTGTGGGTGTGGTGAGGGGTGTATTTATAGGCATTTTAAGGTTTGGGAAACTTTGCCCCTCCTGGTAGGAATGTATATCCCATACGTCACTAGCTCATGGACTCTTGTTAATATGAAAGAAATGAATTTATCAGGTAAGTTCTTACATAAATTATGTTTTTATCCAAAGTGCCAGCATTTCAGAGAAAGCGCGATTGCTCTGTTTTAAACACTATAGAGCAGGAGGGCGCTGATGATAATTTTTCTGTCATACCCTCACACCAATCTGAAGTGGCAGTGAGGGAGGGTTTGTCAAATGGGGAAATTTCTGATACAGGAAGAATTTCTCAACAGGCAGAACCTGATGTTGTGACATTTAAATTAGAGCATCTCCGCGCATTACTTAAGGAGGTGCTATCTACTCTGGATGATTGTGACAATCTGGTCAACCCAGAAAAATTGTGCAAGATGGACAGTTCCTTGAGGTCCCGGTGCACCCTGATGCTTTTCCGATACCTAAATGGGTGGCGGACATAGTGAATAAGGAGTGGGAGAAGCCAGGCATACCTTTTGTCCCTCCTCCTATATTTAAGAAATTGTTCCCTATGGTCGACCCCAGGAAGGACACATGGCAAACAGTCCCTAAGGTCGAGGGGGAGTTTTCTACTCTAGCCAAGCGCACGACCATTCCTATTGAGGACAATTGTGCTTTCAAAGATCCTATGGATAAAAAATTGGAGGGTTTGCTT
Organism: Bombina bombina; assembly: GCF_027579735.1. Taxonomy (NCBI): domain Eukaryota; kingdom Metazoa; phylum Chordata; class Amphibia; order Anura; family Bombinatoridae; genus Bombina; species Bombina bombina. The sequence goes on from NC_069503.1 coordinate 684,205,830, forward strand.
AAAAAGATTTTTGTACAGCAAGGTTACCTCCTTCAACCTATTTCGTGCATTATTCCTGTCACTACAGCGGCGTGGTTCTGGTTTGAGGAACTGGAAAAGTCGCTCAGTAGGGAGACTCCGTATGAGGAAGTCATGGACAGAATTTACGCACTTAAGTTAGCTAATTCCTTTATTTTAGACGCCGCTTTGCAGTTAGCGAGGTTAGCGGCAAAAAAAAAATAAAAAAAAAATAAATAAAAAAAAATCAGGGTTTACAATTGTGGCGCGCAGAGCGCTCTGGCTAAAGTCTTGGTCGGCGGATGTATCTTCCAAGACAAAATTGCTTAATATCCCTTTCAAAGGTAAGACCCCTTTTGGGCCAGAATTGAAAGAGATTATTTCAGACATCACTGGGGAAAAGGGCCATGCCCTCTCACAAGATAAACCTTTCAAGGCTAAGAATAAGTCCAATTTTCGTTCCTTTCGCAATTTCAGGAATGGACCGGCTTCCAACTCGGCAGCCTCTAGACAAGAGGGTAACGCTTCCCAGACTAAACCAGCTTGGAAATCAATGCAAGGCTGGAACAAGGGTAAACAGGCCAAGAAGCCTGCTGCTGCTACCAAGACAGCATGAAGAGGTAGCCCCCGATCCGGAACCGGATCTAGTAGGGGGCAGACTCTCTCTTTGCTCAGGCTTGGGCAAGAGATGTTCAGGATCCCTGGGCACTAGAAATAGTCTCTCAGGGTTATCTTCTAGTATTCAAGGAACTACCCCCAAGGGGAAGGTTCCACATGTCTCACTTATCTTCAAACCAAGTAAAGAGACAGGCATTCTTACATTGTGTAGAAGACCTGTTAAAGATGGGAGTGATACACCCAGTTTCAACTGTGGAACAAGGTCAGGGGTTTTTCTCAAATCTGTTTGTAGTTCCCAAAAAAAGAGGGAACTTTCAGACCAATTCTGGATTTAAAAATTCTAAACAAATTTCTCAGAGTGCTATCGTTGAAAATGGAAACTATTCGAACGATTTTACCTACAATCCAGGAGGGTCAATTTATGCCTACCGTGGATCTAAAGGATGCGTATCTGCATATTCCTATCCACAAAGATCATCATCAGTTCCTAAGGTTCGCCTTTCTGGACAAACATTACCTATTGTGGCTCTCCCATTCGCACTAACCACTGCTCCAAGGATTTTCACAAAGGTGCTCGGGTCCCTTCTAGCGGTTCTAAGACCCAGGGGCATTGCAGTGGCACCTCACTTGGACGACATCCTAATTAAAGCGTCGTCTCTTTCAAAGACAAAGGCTCACACAGACATTGTTCTAGCCTTTCTCAGATCTCACGGGTGGTAGGTGAACATAGAAAAAAGTTCCCCGTCTCCGTCAACAAGAGTCCCTTTCTTGGGAACAATAATAGATTCTTTAGAAATGAAGATTTTCCTGACAGATGTCAGAGAGTCAAAGCTTCTAAACGCTTGTCAGGTTCTTCACTCTGTTCTACGGCCTTCCATAGCTCAGTGCATGGAAGTAGTAGGGTTGATGGTTGCAGCAAGGGACATAGTTCCTTTTGCACGAATTCATTTAAGACCATTACAACTGTGCATGCTCAAACAGTGGAATGGGGACTATACAGACTTGTCTCCAGTGATTCAAGTAGATCAGAAGACTAGAGACTCACTCCGTTGGTGGCTGACCCAGGATTCCGCAGACCAGAGTGGGTCATTGTCACGACCGACGCCAGTCTATTAGGCTGTGGCGCGGTCTGGGATTCCCTGAAAGCTCAGGGTCTATGGTCTCCGGAAGAGTCTCTTCTTCCGATAAACATTCTGGAACTGAGAGCGATATTCAATGCTCTCCGGGCTTGGCCTCAACTAGCAAAGGCCAGATTCATAAGATTCCAATCAGACAACATGACGACTGTTGCTTACTTCAACCATCAGGGGGGAACAAGGAGTTCCCTGGCGATGAGAGAGGTGACCAAGATCATCAAATGGGCGGAGGATCACTCCTGCCACCTGTCTGCGATCCACATCCCAGGAGTGGAAAACTGGGAGGCGGAATATCTGAGTCGTCAGACTTTTCATCCGGGGGAGTGGGAACTCCACCCGGAGGTGTTTGCCCAGTTGACCCAATTATGGGGCATTCCAGACATGGATCTGATGGCGTCTCGTCAGAACTTCAAGGTTCCTTGCCACGGGTCCAGATCCAGGGATCCCAATGCAACTCTAGTGGATGCATTAGTGGCGCCTTGGACTTTCAACCTAGCTTATGCGTTTCCACCGTTCCCTCTCATTCCCAGGCTGGTAGCCAGGATCAAACAGGAGAAGGCCTCTGTGATTTTGATAGCTTCTGCGTGGCCACGCAGGACTTGGTATGCAGACCTGGTGAATATGTCATCGGCTCCACCATGGAAGCTACCTTTGAGACAGGATCTTCTAGTACAAGGTCCATTCGAACATCCAAATCTAGTTTCTCTCCAGCTGACTGCTTGGAAATTGAACGCTTGATTTTGTCTAAGCGTGGGTTTTCGGATTCTGTGATAGATACTCTGGTAGAAGCCAGAAAACCTGTGACTAGAAAGATTACCATAAAATATGGAAAAGATATATCTGCAAGATTAAAATTCCTAGGATCCTTTCCTTTCTCCAAGAAGGTTTGGATAAGGGATTATCAGCGAGTTCTCTAAAAGGACAGATTTCTGCTTTATCTGTCTTGTTACACAAACGACTGGCAGCTGTGCCAGATGTTCAAGCTTTTGTTCAGGCTTTGGTCAGGATCAAGCCTGTTTACAGACCCTTGACTCCTCCCTGGAGTCTAAATTTGGTTCTTTCAGTTCTTCAAGGGGTTCTGTTACATTCCATAGATATCAAGTTGTTATCTTGGAAAGTTCTGTTTTTGGTTGCTATTTCTTCTGCTAGAAGAGTTTCTGAATTATCTGCTCTGTAGTGTAATCCGCCCTATCTGGTGTTCCATTCAGATAAGGTTGTTTTGCGTACTAAACCTGGTTTCCTTCCAAAGGTTGTTTCCAACAAGAATATTAACCAGGAAATAGTTGTGCCTTCTTTGTGTCTGAATCCAGTTTCAAAGAAGGAACGCTTGTTACACAATTTAGATGTAGTCCGTGCTTTAAAGTTCTATTTAGAAGCAACAAAGGATTTCAGACAAACGTCTTCTCTGTTTGTCGTTTATTCTGGCAAGAGGAGAGGTAAAAAAAAGCTACTGCTACCTCTTTTTCCTTTTGGCTGAAAAGCATCATACGATTGGCTTACGAGACTGCCGGACGGCAGCCTCCTGAACGAATCACAGCTCACTCTACTAGGGCTGTGGCTTCCACATGGGCCTTCAAGAACGAGGCTTCTGTTGATCAGATATGTAAGGCAGCGACCTGGTCTTCTCTGCACACTTTGTCCAAATTCTACAAATTTGATACTTTTGCTTCTTCAGAGGCTATTTTTGGGAGAAAGGTTTTGCAAGCCGTGGTGCCTTCTGTTTAGGTAACCTGATTTGCTCCCTCCCTTCATCCGTGTCCTAAAGCTTTGGTATTGGTTCCCACAAGTAATGGATGGCACCGTGAACCGGACACACCAATGTTGGAGAAAACAGAATTTATGCTTACCTGATAAATTACTTTCTCCAACGGTGTGTCCGGTCCACGGCCCGCCCTGGTTTTTTAATCAGGTTTGAAGAATTTCTTTCTCTATACACTACAGTCACCACGGCACCCTAAAGTTTCTCCTTTTTTTCTCCTAACCGTCGGTCGAATGACTGGGGGGGCGGAGCCTGGGAGGGACTATATGGACAGCTCTTGCTGTGTGCTCTCCTTGCCTTTCCCTGTGGGGGAGGAGAATATCCCACAAGTAATGGATGACACCGTGGACCGGACACACCGTTGGAGAAAGTAATTTATCAGGTAAGCATAAATTCTGTTTTTTTAAAGCTTCATTAGCTGTTTAAATATTGACAAAATAAGTGTAAAGTTGTGTCTATAAAACAATGGGAGCTGCCATGTTGTAACTTAGGTTACTTTATCTGCTGTGACCAATTAGAGACAGTTATAAATAGGTCACTAGAGTGTGCAGCCAATTGCTGTGTGGAATACAACAGTGTTCTGCACTTCCATTTCTAACGGGAACTAAAATGCTCCCAATTTCAGAATGGAATTACAGGAAAAGTGGACAAATAAATCTTGAACGTATATTGCTGAGGTTTTTTTATTTATACGATTTATCATTTTATGCTCCCATCTCAAAGTGTTTAATGTCCCTTTAATTTGTTCCCAATTATCCATTTTACCTCATTGAGTGTATTAAATTGTTTACAAATAGCTCTTTTATATTGATTTTGTCATTTCCATTAGTTGATTTTGCCTAGTGTACTGAATTTTCAATGGTTATAGAAAAACTATTTAAACAAGAATGTTTACAAGAAAGTTTACTCCAAATAGCTGGTCAGACAGAGAGAATGAAAGAAAATAAACATTTTATCTTCTTTCTAATTATTCGCCTCACTGTGTGTAGAGAGATCAAATAAGGAGGATGTTGTGTAAATATAGAAAGAGAAGCTAATAAGGTCTGCTACCTTAATGAACAACTTTACGACGACTTGTTATACCAGCTGAAGAGTTTAACATGTATGCAGACACATTAAGATGAAACAGTAATAAACTAATGCTTTATACTACAACACACAATCTTTACATTACTTACCCTAATCAAGTATGCAAAGAGCTTAATCACAGGTAAGACATGCTCAGGAGGCACTAGTGTTGCAGCTCCTCAAGGAAAATATTGATGAGCCAATGAGTAGTGGCAGTCACATGATTCACAATCACTGGCCAACTTCAACAATTTGACTGTCCCTCTACTTCCCTCTTCCAGTCAGCATTTTAACAGTACACTGAATTATGGTAGTGGCAACACATGTATTTCTTATGCAGGCTTCCATCAGAGACCACCATATACGTCCTCATTGAAAAGAACAACCTTAAAGGGACAATCAACACCAGATTTTTTGTTGTTTAAAAAGATAGATAATCCCTTTATTACCCATTCCCCAGTTTTGCATAACCATCACAGTTATAATAATACACATTTTTCCTCTGTGATTACCTTGTATCTAAGCCTCTGCAAGCTGCCCCCTTATTTCAGTTCTTTTGACAGACTTGCATTTTAGCCTATCAGTGCTCACTCCTAAGTAACTTCACGTGCATGAGGGACATAATACTCATATGCTAAATCACTTGAAACTAATGCAGTATAACTGTAAAAAGCTGACAGGAAAATATCACCTGAGCATCTATCTCTATGTAAAAAAGGAAGATATTTTACCTCACAACTTCCTCAGCTCAGCAGAGTAAGTTCTGTGTCGAAAAATTTACCTTAGCTGCTGCCCAGCTGCAGGTAAAACAAAATAAACAAGTGAAGAAATGAACAGCAGCCAATCAGCATCACCAATGTTGAGGTCATGAATTCTTTTACTGTGATCTCATTAGATTTCATTTAACTCTCATGAGATTTCATAGTAAACTACCTTAAACTGAATAGGGAAATGAGTGTGCACGAAAGCTCACTCCCTTAGCTGTCCCGGGACAGACATACTGATTTGCTGCTTAGAAGTCCTTTACAATGGGATGTGGCTACTAAGGAACTTTTGAGATAAAATATCTTTCTTTTTTACATACAGATGTTCAGGTGATATTTTCTAGTCAGCTTTTTACAGCTATGCTGCATCACTTTAAAGTGTTTCAATATTTGGGTATCATGGCCCTTTAAATATCAAATTGTTTCGAAGCATTATGATATTCATTGCATCAATATAACCAAAGTCTCTTCTACTAAGACATAATTTAAACTTTTAATTGTTCTAATTTGCATAAGATTTTTTATCGACCTACAGTTACTGGTCCATAACTTTTTAAGTTCTTGGATTGGTGATCAGTCTGCTTCAGCCATAGGTCTAAATTTACCTTGGTAATTTTTGTTGCGCATGAAACAACATACTATGCAGTGGTATCCGGTTTTATGTGCATTGGCACATACTGTGGGAAAACCATGAAACATGTTCTTGATATTCTGGAGTTTCATCTGGTTGGCTTACAATGGCCTCTCCATATGTATGTACAATGTATTGTGTAAAATTGCAAGGCTATAATCATTGTACACAGTACAATCTGCTATACCTAGCTATGCATGTGTTATGAGGCAGCAGAAGATTTTAACAATATAAACCAAGTACATTTTGGAAAATAAGCATTCTGTCTACTAGTTTTACTGATCACTCAGTGGGTGCTCATCTTAAAAACATCTTGAATAATTTATACAGCTGCATAAAGAAAAAATATTGTTTTCTATGAGACGGTTTGTGAATATGTTGGCTATTTTCATTATCTTTCATTTATTCTTGCAATTTTTCATTGGCGTGGAGAATATGCAGTGAGATCATAATCAAAATTCCCCAACTTTATACCATTTAAGCTTATCTGCTGTAAGCTTAAATCATACATTACTCACAAGAGAAGTATGTTACATTTCCTCCAGCTTTAATATGTATCAAACAATTAATTAATGTAAATGAGAATGGAAAAACATTTTCCCATTGAATTTCAATTTACTACTAACCCAGATTATTTTTATGTTTTTCTCTCCAGACCATTTCACTATATAATTAAAAATGTTAGGGGCTATCTGACTCCTAGGACCTTCTTAAACCCCCATTACTAAAATGCTAACATTTTCTATCAATTGCAAATAAATATATGTAATAGATTCTATTCTCCTCCAATCCTAAAATAAGCAGCTATAAAGAACATGGTAAATCACTGACTACTGGGACTAACTCCTTAGTTTCACCCCACAATCATCAAGTGCGTATAAACTAGAACGCTTTCTAGTACAGAAAAGCATTTTATAGCGAATTATATCTTATGTTGTCTGCATCACATGCTGAACCAGTGCCTATGCTTTCAAGACTGCATTCTTGTGTTTTTCTCTAGTCCTTCAGTTTTTAACAAGAACATCTCTACTCGAAAATAAAGTGCCTGAAATTTGACAACCACATTGAGGTCTTGTGAACCTAAGAACAGCCAAAAGCTGTTTAAAGTGTGACCATATTGTGTTGCCTGTTGTACCCACTGCACAAAGATTTGATTTCCAAATTTGCTTTGAAATTAATAAGACACTAATCTGCAAGTTGAGCCAGGCCCATACATGGTAATGATTTGACCCAGACATGGGGACATGAGTATTTTTGGTTGCATTCTTATACCACCAATAAACAGCATCAACAGCAGCCAAGTCACTCTCACATTCCATGCTTCATATCCTAGAGCAGTGCGACAGACAACAGATTAATTAACTCTTTCATAAATCTCTTTTTTACTCTCTCTAGTTATTTTGAATCATACTAAAATTACCCCAGAAATACATTTTGCATGCATTATAATTTGAATTTTTTTTCAAGTGTTATTACAACGCAAAATTTTGTAAATTTGTCTGGTGCTTCATCTCTTATGGAAAAACTTTTACACAATATGAAGTGTAAATTGTCTAATGGTGTTTATGGGCTGAAGTCCTCAGAAAAAACCAGAAGAACAATATTAAGAGAAGTCCGATTTTGTGCTGCCACAAATAGCATTTTTTTTTTGAGGTTCAATATAAGGCATACAATTATCAGAAGACAAAGTACAACGGTAGTGTAATATACATGCATCAAATAACACGTCTCAAGTTTACCTTAAACATTTCAAAATAATTCAAATAAAATATTGTGCAAGCAGTATGCCAAACAGTGCACAAACCTCCTGATACACACTTTTGGACCTTATAACTATAGAGCAAAATTACAGGGGGTTATCTTGATCAAAGGAGACCACTCTTGGGTCCCATATGTCTAAGCTCATTTTCTATTTTAACAAAACACCATAAACAAAATATATAATTTTGAATAATATTGGGGCTTTAGGTTCCGATACATTGTCTCATTCATTGTTATTGCGCGCAGTAGAAGAAAGGAAGTGAAATAACTTTTTCCGTTTATAATCCTCGAAAGGGGTAAATATCATGTCAACAGCGGAATATAAATACGGATATATTATTCTTTGAAATTGACGCGCATGCGCAAATGCAGTTACAATACGCATGCGCATTTTAAAATCAGTCTTGTGCACGAGCTTGGAAGTGACGCGGCAGGCTTGAAGAAATGCTCGCTACGTCACTGGTGCCATATAAGGAAGTGGATCGGGGGAGGAGTAAAAAGACAAAATGGAGGTTTTATATATATTGAATTTCTTGATAAATAGTTGTTTATTTGAGAAAATAATCTTAGCGACTGTAATAGTTAGTTCATAATGTATACATAGGTGGTGTGCAACAAGTAAAAATTGACCTTCACTTTAACTTTCGATAACCACCTTGCACGTAAGGTTGTAGCTAAGTCTGGTGGTACTGGTGATAAACTCCATTTGGGGCTCCGGACATATAATCTGACGGGTCAGTGTGAGACCCGAACCAGGAACTAGGTCGGAGATGCGGTGAGAAACGATCAGGTGCAGCCACGCCCATCGCAAGGATAACTACACCCAAAAACAAAACACATGTCCACCTCGTATTGTTGTCTGGCTATAACCACGCTCTCCCTTATAGAGCTCCAGTTTCACTGCAGATCACACCCTACGGTACAAGTGACCACGTCCATTTGTTGGAGCTTTCCCGCCTACAAGCTCTCTCAGCTACACACACACTGTAGTTAAGAAAGAAAAATACAATTTCGGTTTTTGGCCAGGGGCATCCTGAATTTTTGGTACCGGTTTCGGTCCAGAATTTTCATTTCGGTGCATCCCTAATATTAAATTATTAATAGATACCTTTAAAACTGTAGCACTTGATTTTTTGAACTGTCTGTTATTAGAGAAGTAAAAGTAGAATGGGTATGTCAAAATCTTAATGAACTTAAATCATTTTAGAGAGAGACCAAGCAAAATGGGGATATAAGGAGAATTAAATATACGGGGAGCTTGCAAAACTGAGCGGGGCACTGATCCTTGCTTCAAAAACCTGGTGTGGCTGTCTAGGACTAACCAGCGAGTTATATAACAATAGTGTAGGAGAGTCCTTTGCTATGTATAGAAGGAGTGCTAAAACTATTGCTTAGCTATGGTATGAGGCATTAGTAGGCTCTATTATTACGTAAGGTAATATAGGAACAGATAGGGTTAATCGACCCTAGGGTGGTCACTGTAAACCTGAGCGATAATGAACTTCTTAAACTTTGCCTCTGTAAAGGGAGAACCTCAGGTAACTATGTATCCGGGTTCAGCAACAGGATGTAGGAGAATATTAATTTGAATAGAAGTTGTCCCTTAACCCACTCTGACTAAGTTGTCTATAGGGTAGAAGTTGAGACTTGTAAGTGGAAGTGAAAGTTGATGAGGGACTCATAAAAAAGGTGAACTCACATCAGTGAATATAGTTATGGTTGTCACAGCTACCATTCCAAATCTAGTGGTTGGTTAAGCAAGTTATGAGAAGTGCCACTTTACCCCACGTCATATCAATCTCAGGTGTAGTAGGCACCAAACTGTATACATAAATTTAAAAAAGAAAACCAATGGGAGCTAAACATTAGAAGCCTAGAAAGTGAAGCTGGAAACCCCCCCCCCCAAAAAAAAAACCTGTCCCCCACTCTCAGTGCGTAAACCTTAATTATAGGGCAAATTATACCTATACAGAATCACAGGGTAATGATTCAGACTAATGGCATCATTTAAACATATGAGTATATAACCCTCAGGCTCTAGTACATACATTAGTGTTAAATGTTGTAGTCCTCCATACATTTGGTTAGTCGCCATCATTAGGGTAAGGCTGTCTCTAAAAAGAACTTATTGTGCCAGTTGCGACTAGACCTGCAAAGTCATATGCCAGATCCTACGGCATAAAGGTTAAGCCGATGCCGGACTTACCCCATTCCGGTGTAGCAGTTGACCGATTGGTAGAAGAGGTTTGTGCAGGGCTCTGTCCCCTGCATGTGCTTTCTGTGCCTTCCGTGGCGAGATGTGAGTAAGTAACTGCCCAGGACTCCGGTCCTACCAGTTTAATAGGCCATAATCTTTGATGTGCTATTGATGAGCATCAAGAAACAAAGGGTGGAGTCCCAGGTTAATGAAATAAAAACAGTTCTTTATTAATTTCTTTAAAAGTTAAGTTCAAGTGAGACGCAGCTCACACGGTCACAAAATCAGCCAAAAAAGTGTGGAGAAATGAGCGTAGCACCAATGGCTTACATGTTTCGGCTAAATGCCGTAATCATAGCCTAAGGTGCTAAACCTGAGTGATCTTTAAGAAAGGTAAAAAACAATCTGATTGGCTAAAACACTACAAGGATTAAAAATGTACGCCCATTTAAACACATCTAGCATGCACATTGAAGTTAACCCTATGTAAGCCATAATATATTAAAGCAAGAGTTATTAGATGGAGAATTTGAAGGGATGTGAGGTGTAAAGGTGTATAAAGAAAGTTTATGAAAAAATGGTGAAAAAGAATGAGAAAAGAGGCTGGAAAGCAACTATACGGCACATTTATCACGGTAGAAGACTAACAGCGAGATTAGTAATATTAACCTGTTATGGACTTGAAATACTTATATTAGAGGCTGGATATAGCCACAATACATGAGGCAAAAGCCAATGTAGAATAATAACAGATATAAACATAAAAATAGTAACAAATAGTGTCCACACTATAAACTATAACTCGCACTGCCAATGTTGCAATAAGAAAGAAGAGAGAAAAAGAAAAGAGAGCAGGAACAGATATATACATATATATATATATATATATATATATATATATATATATATAAAAGGATATATCTATATACATATTATGTTAATATACAAGAAAAGAGAGACAGTAAAAGTATGTACGCAATATTAATACTATATATAAGTGTATATAATTTCTTCTGTTAAGTGTGATCAGTCCACGGGTCATCATTACTTCTGGGATATTACTCCTCCCCAACAGGAAGTGCAAGAGGATTCACCCAGCAGAGCTGCATATAGCTCCTCCCCTCTACGTCACTCCCAGTCATTCTCTTGCACCCAACGACTAGATAGGATGTGTGAGAGGACTATGGTGATTATACTTAGTTTTATATCTTCAATCAAATGTTTGTTATTTTAAAATAGCACCGGAGTGTGTTATTACCTCTCTGGCAGAGTTTGAAGAAGAATCTACCAGAGTTTTTGCTATGATTTTAGCCGGAGTAGTTAAGATCATATTGCTGTTTCTCGGCCATCTGAGGAGAGGTAAACTTCAGATCAGGGGACAGCGGGCAGATGAATCTGCATAGAGGTATGTAGCAGCTTTTATTTTCTAACAATGGAATTGATGAGAAAATCCTGCCATACCGATATAATGTCATGTATGTATACTTTACACTTCAGTATTCTGGGGAATGGTACTTCACTAGAATTACACTGAAAGAAGTACATAAAGCTGTTTAATAACTAGAAATTATGTTTAACGTTTTTGCTGGAATGTAAAATCGTTTTCATTTGCTGAGGTACTGAGTGAATAAATGTTTGGGCACTATTTTTCCACTTGGCAGTTGCTTAATCTTTTTTCTGACAGTTTCTGTTCTCTCTCACTGCTGTGTGTGAGGGGGAGGGGCCGTTTTTTGGCGCTTTTGCTACGCATCAGATATTTCAGTCAGCAGCTCATTGTATTTCCTGCATGATCCGGTTCAAGAGCTCAGGGGTCTTCAAAACTTATTTTGAGGGAGGTAATTTCTCTCAGCAGAGCTGTGAGAATTATAGTTGACTGAGATAAAAAACGTTTATTCTGTAATTTGTTTCCTGCTTTCAGAATTTGTTATCTTTGCTAATGGGATTAAACCTTTGCTAAAGTTGTGTTGTTTACAGGGATTGAGGCTATAACTGTTTCAATTTATTAATTTTCAACTGTCATAGATCTTCTGTGCTTCTTAAAGGCACAGTACGTTTTTAATATTATTCTAATTGAATTGTATTCCAAGTTGCAAGTTTATTTGCTAGTGTGTTAAACATGTCTGATTCAGAGGATGATACCTGTGTCATTTGTTGCAATGCCAAAGTGGAGCCCAATAGAAATTTATGTACTAACTGTATTGATGCTACTTTAAATAAAAGTCAATCTGTACAAATTGAACAAATTTCACCAAACAACGAGGGGAGAGTTATGCCGACTAACTCGCCTCACGTGTCAGTACCTGCATCGCCCGATCGGGAGGTGCGTGATATTGTAGCGCCGAGTACATCTGGGCGGCCATTACAAATCACATTACAGGATATGGCTACTGTTATGACTGAAGTTTTGGCTAAATTACCAGAACTAAGAGGTAAGCGTGATCACTCTGGGGTGAGAACAGAGTGCGCTGATAATATTAGGGCCATGTCAGACACTGCGTCACAGGTGGCAGAACATGAGGACGGAGAACTTCATTCTGTGGGTGACGGTTCTGATCCAAACAGACTGGATTCAGATATTTTAAATTTAAACTAGAAAACCTCCGTGTATTACTAGGGGAGGTGTTAGCGGCTCTGAATGATTGTAACACAGTTGCAATACCAGAGAAAATGTGTAGGTTGGATAAATATTTTGCGGTACCGGCGAGTACTGAGGTTTTTCCTATACCTAAGAGACTTACTGAAATTGTTACTAAGGAGTGGGATAGACCCGGTGTGCCGTTCTCACCCCCTCCGATATTTAGAAAAATGTTTCCAATAGACGCCACCACACGGGACTTATGGCAAACGGTCCCTAAGGTGGAGGGAGCAGTTTCTACTTTAGCTAAGCGTACCACTATCCCGGTGGAGGATAGCTGTGCTTTTTCAGATCCAATGGATAAAAAATTAGAGGGTTACCTTAAGAAAATGTTTGTTCAACAAGGTTTTATATTGCAACCCCTTGCATGCATTGCGCCGATCACGGCTGCAGCGGCATTCTGGATTGAGTCTCTGGAAGAGAACATTAGTTCAGCTACTCTGGACGACATTACGGACAGGCTTAGAGTCCTTAAACTAGCTAATTCATTCATTTCGGAGGCCGTAGTACATCTTACTAAACTTACGGCGAAGAATTCAGGATTCGCCATTCAGGCACGCAGGGCGCTGTGGCTAAAATCCTGGTCAGCTGATGTTACTTCTAAGTCTAAATTGCTTAATATACCTTTCAAAGGGCAGACCTTATTCGGGCCCGGGTTGAAAGAGATTATCGCTGACATTACAGGAGGTAAAGGCCATGCCCTGCCTCAGGACAAAGCCAAAGCTAAGACTAGACAGTCTAATTTTCGTTCCTTTCGTAATTTCAAAGCAGGAGCAGCATCAACTTCCTCTGCACCAAAACAGGAAGGAGCTGTTGCTCGCTACAGACAAGGCTGGAAACCTAACCAGTCCTGGAACAAGGGCAAGCAGACCAGGAAACCTGCTGCTGCCCCTAAAACAGCATGAATTGAGGGCCCCCGATCCGGGATCGGATCTAGTGGGGGGCAGACTTTCTCTCTTCGCCCAGGCTTGGGCAAGAGATGTCCAGGATCCCTGGGCGCTAGAGATAATATCTCAGGGATACCTTCTGGACTTCAAATACTCTCCTCCAAGAGAGAGATTTCATCTGTCAAGGTTGTCAACAATCCAGACAAAGAAAGAGGCGTTTCTACGCTGCGTACAAGAGCTCTTGTTAATGGGAGTAATCCATCCAGTTCCACGATCGGAACAGGGACAGGGGTTTTACTCAAATCTGTTTGTGGTTCCCAAAAAAGAGGGAACTTTCAGACCAATCCTGGACTTAAAGATCCTAAACAAATTCCTAAGAGTTCCATCGCTCAAGATGGAGACCATTCGGACAATTTTACCTATGATCCAAGAGGGTCAGTACATGACCACTGTAGATTTAAAAGATGCTTACCTTCACATACCGATTCACAAAGATCATTACCGGTACCTAAGGTTTGCCTTCCTAGACAGGCATTACCAGTTTGTGGCTCTTCCATTCGGATTGGCTACAGCTCCAAGAATCTTCACAAAGGTTCTGGGTGCTCTTCTGGCGGTACTAAGACCGCGGGGAATCTCGGTAGCTCCATACCTAAACGACATTCTGATACAAGCTTCAAGCTTTCAAACTGCCAAGTCTCATACAGAGTTAGTACTGGCATTTCTAAGGTCACATGGATGGAAGGTGAACGAAAAGAAAAGTTCACTCGTTCCACTCACAAGAGTTCCCTTCCTGGGGACTCTTATAGATTCTGTAGAAATGAAGATTTACCTGACAGAGGACAGGCTAACAAGACTTCAAAGTGCTTGCCGCACCCTTCATTCCATTCAACACCCGTCAGTGGCTCAATGCATGGAGGTAATCGGCTTAATGGTAGCGGCAATGGACATAGTACCCTTTGCACGCTTACACCTCAGACCACTGCAACTGTGCATGCTAAGTCAGTGGAATGGGGATTACTCAGACTTATCCCCTTCTCTGAATCTGGATCAAGAGACCAGAAATTCTCTTCTATGGTGGCTTTCTCGGCCACATCTGTCCAGGGGGATGCCATTCAGCAGACCAGACTGGACAATTGTAACAACAGACGCCAGCCTTCTAGGTTGGGGTGCCGTCTGGAATTCTCTGAAGGCTCAGGGACAATGGAGTCAGGAGGAGAGTCTCCTGCCAATAAACATTCTGTTATTGAGAGCAGTTCTCAATGCCCTCCTGGCTTGGCCCCAGTTGACAACTCGGGGGTTCATCAGGTTTCAGTCGGACAACATAGCTTACATCAACCATCAGGGAGGGACAAGAAGCTCCCTAGCTATGATGGAAGTATCAAAGATAATTCGCTGGGCAGAGTCTCACTCTTGCCACCTGTCAGCAATCCACATCCCGGGAGTGGAGAACTGGGAGGCGGATTTCTTAAGTCGTCAGACTTTTCATCCGGGGGAGTGGGAACTTCATCCGGAGGTCTTTGCCCAAATACTTCGACGTTGGGGCAAACCAGAGATAGATCTCATGGCGTCTCGACAGAACGCCAAGCTTCCTCGTTACGGGTCCAGATCCAGGGATCCAGGAGCAGTCCTGATAGATGCCCTGACAGCACCTTGGGACTTCAGGATGGCTTACGTGTTTCCACCCTTCCCGTTGCTTCCTCGATTGATTGCCAGAATCAAACAAGAGAGAGCATCAGTGATTCTAATAGCACCTGCGTGGCCACGCAGGACTTGGTATGCAGACCTGGTGGACATGTCATCCTGTCCACCTTGGTCTCTACCTCTGAAACAGGACCTTCTGATACAGGGTCCCTTCAAACATCAAAATCTAACTTCTCTGAAGCTGACTGCTTGGAAATTGAACGCTTGATTTTATCAAGACGTGGGTTTTCTGAGTCAGTTATTGATACCTTAATACAGGCTAGGAAACCTGTTACCAGAAAGATTTACCATAAGATATGGCGTAAATACCTATATTGGTGTGAATCCAAAGGTTACTCTTGGAGTAAGGTTAGGATTCCTAGGATATTGTCTTTTCTACAAGAAGGTTTAGAAAAGGGTTTATCTGCTAGTTCATTAAAGGGACAGATCTCAGCTCTGTCCATTTTGTTACACAAACGTCTGTTAGAAGTTCCTGACGTCCAGGCTTTTTGTCAGGCTTTGGCCAGGATTAAGCCTGTGTTTAAAACTGTTGCTCCACCATGGAGTTTAAACCTTGTTCTTAATGTTTTACAGGGCGTTCCGTTTGAACCCCTTCATTCCATTGATATAAAGTTGTTATCTTGGAAAGTTCTATTTTTAATGGCTATTTCCTCGGCTCGAAGAGTCTCTGAATTATCAGCCTTACATTGTGATTCTCCTTATTTGATTTTTCATTCAGATAAGGTAGTTCTGCGTACTAAACCTGGGTTCTTACCTAAGGTAGTTACTAACAGGAATATCAATCAAGAGATTGTTGTTCCTTCTTTATGCCCAAATCCTTCTTCGAAGAAGGAACGTCTACTGCACAACCTGGATGTAGTCCGTGCTCTAAAATTTTACTTACAGGCAACTAAGGAATTTCGACAAACGTCTTCTCTGTTTGTCGTTTACTCTGGGCAGAGGAGAGGTCAAAAAGCTTCTGCTACCTCTCTTTCTTTTTGGCTTCGTAGCATAATTCGTTTAGCTTATGAGACTGCTGGACAGCAGCCTCCTGAAAGAATTACAGCTCATTCTACTAGAGCTGTGGCTTCCACTTGGGCCTTCAAGAATGAGGCCTCTGTTGAGCAGATTTGCAAGGCTGCAACTTGGTCTTCGCTTCATACTTTTTCCAAATTTTACAAATTTGACACTTTTGCTTCATCGGAGGCTATTTTTGGGGGAGAGGTTCTTCAGGCAGTGGTTCCTTCTGTATAAAGAGCCTGCCTATCCCTCCCGTCATCCGTGTACTTTTGCTTTGGTATTGGTATCCCAGAAGTAATGATGACCCGTGGACTGATCACACTTAACAGAAGAAAACATAATTTATGCTTACCTGATAAATTCCTTTCTTCTGTAGTGTGATCAGTCCACGGCCCGCCCTGTTTTTAAGGCAGGTAAATATTTTTTAATTTATACTCCAGTCACCACTTCACCCTTGGCTTTTCCTTTCTCGTTGGTCCTTGGTCGAATGACTGGGAGTGACGTAGAGGGGAGGAGCTATATGCAGCTCTGCTGGGTGAATCCTCTTGCACTTCCTGTTGGGGAGGAGTAATATCCCAGAAGTAATGATGACCCGTGGACTGATCACACTACAGAAGAAAGGAATTTATCAGGTAAGCATAAATTATGTTTTATAGCTATGTCACATGAATCATGTAAAAACCACAACTGGACCGCTGTGTAATAAATCATGTAGCTATAACTGCACTATATATAGCACATAGTACAGGCAATACAAGCAATACAAAGCATGTGATTATGAGCAAAAGCTAGTTAGAGAGTAGAAAGAAGAAAAAAGAAAAAATAAAAAATGTGTACACATATATATACATATAAGCACCTTGAGAAACTGTCAGGGTATATAGGAATATATCAGGAGTGTGTAAGTAGAACAGTCAAAAAATTGTCGTATAAATTGACATATAAATTTACTCCCAAAAGTTGATCAAATCAAATTTGGAGTTTAGACCTTGGGGAAGTCTGGTTTTTAGTTGAAAAATCCAAAAGGTTTCACGTTTAGCTAGAACTCTATCTATATCTCCCCCTCTAATAGGGACCTTGGCTTTTTCGATAGCTGTCCACCTAAACGAATTAAGGCAGCAGTTGTGTTTGGTGGCAAAATGTTGCACTAAAGGAGTTGTAGCCGTACCCCTTGTTAGGGAGGAGATATGTTCTCTTATTCTAGAGTTAACATCCCTAGACGTGAGACCAACATATTGAATGTTGCAAAGAATGCAGGTGACAAGATATATGACGTTGGTGCTGGTACAATTTAAACAAGATTTAATAGGATAAACAGTCCCTGTTACAGTTGATCTGAACTCTGTCGTAATTTGTGCATAGTCACATGGCTTACACTTTTTGTGTCCACATCTATACATGCCCTGATGTCTCAGCCAAGAGCTAGTATGTTGTGTGGTTGGTCTAAGTTGTGTCGGTGATAGAATTGAAGCCAAAGTGGCACATTTTTTGTAAGAGCATCTAATGCCATTTTTTACTACATCAGTGAGCTTGTCGTCTGCAATTAGGAGGGGAAAATGTTTTTTGATAATATTGCAGACTTCAGGGTATTGAGCACTGTACTCCGTTACAAAGTAAATACCCTGAAAGTTGCCATTAGTATTCTTGCATTTATCAAGTAACATTGACTGTCTGGGGATGAGATTAACCTGTTGTCTTGCCTGTTTAATGTGTCGTTTAGAATATTGTCTCGATCTCAGTCTATTTTCTAATAGGCTAGCTTCATGTTCAAAATCTTCCTCTCTGCTGCAGTTCCTTTTTATACGCATAAATTGGCCTTTCGCCACAGCATAAGTGGTGTTGGTGGGATGACAAGAGGTGGCGTGTAGAAGTGTGTTGCCTGATATTGGTTTGCGAAAGACCTTAGTAGAGATAGTGCCATTACAGTTACCTGTGAGTGTGAGGTCAAGATAGTCTATATTGACTGGATCAGAAATAAAGGTGAAACTAAGGTTCAACTCATTCTGATTCAGCCAAGAGACAAATTTGGGCACATCTTCTGAAGGACCAGACCAAATACATAACAGGTCATCTATATATCTCTTGTAGAAATATATAGATGACCTGTAAGGATTAATGTCTCCATAGATGCAGTTAATCTCCCAGAAGCCTAGGTAGAGATTAGCATATGAGGGGGCAAATTTTGCCCCCATTGCTGTACCCCTTTTCTGAAGGTAAAAGTTTGACTCAAAGCAAAAGAAATTGTGAGTAAGTAAAAATTCTAATACACGAATGATAAAGCTTTGGAAGTTCTCAGTGTAATCTGTATAGTTGGCTAAAAAGAATTTTATAGCCATGATGCCTTCTGAGTGGGGTATAGAGGAGTACAAGGAAACTGCATCTATTGTAATCCATATAAAGTTGTCATTCCACTTATGCTTAGCCAATAGGTTAATGATATGTTTTGTGTCCTTGGTAAAGGATGGTAAAGTGTTCACCAAAGGCTGCAGAATAGTGTCAAGCCAGGATGAGTCTTTCAAGTAAGGAATCAACCCCACTGACGATGGGGCGACAATTAACATTAATCAAAGATTTATGAACTTTTGGAAAAAGGTGGAACATGGGTGTCTTTGGATGTTGTACATACAGAAATGAAGCAGTCTGTTCATTAAGAAACCCATGTTCAACACCATCATCCAAAATCCCAAGAAGATCCTTCTTAAATCTAGCTGTGGGATTAGTAGTCAGTGGAGTGTACTCTTGTGGATTGTCCAATTGGCGGTGTGCTTCTGCCACATAATCAGACCTATTTAGAACAACAATGCTGCCACCTTTATCAGCCGGGCGTATGACAATATTCGTGTCATTTTGTAATGTACTCATTGCCTTTCTTAGTCTAATGGGCAAATTTTGGGTGTAACCTGTAGAATTATCATTAAGAGTTTGTAAATCTCGTTCCACCCGAGAATGAAATGTCTCTATAATTTGGCCTCTAGACTGGATGGGATAGAATTTAGACTTGTCCTTAAAGGTGGCAGCATTGTTGATAGTTCCCTGACTGGAAGAAGATTCAGAGTATAAGTGCTGTAAGTTTAGGACATCACAGGCCTCAGTGAAGGACTCTGTGATGCGTGAATTAGAGACTGGACTATCACTATAAGATGTGCATTCTAAGGTGTTGGATGTAAAATGCTTTTTTAAAGTGATATTTCTGATAAGACGATTAACATCTATCATTGTCTGAAATAAGTCAAATTTAGCTGTAGGGGCAAAACCTAGTCCTAGGCTAAGCAATTCTAGCTGATCTTTGTTAAGCTGAAGGGAAGATAAATTAATAACTGAATCTACTTGTATTTCGTTTGAGTGCGGTTTCCTCTCACTGGATACCTGTCTTGGTTGTGTAAATTGGTGTGTCGTGGGACCCCTATCCCCTGTGGCATCTGTCCTAAGGGAAAAACCTGTTCCAAGGTTGATTGATCGCACATACTGTTGTTAGTACCCATATGTGTATAAGGAGTATATGAGTGGGTATTTGTATTAGTTGCAACATATTTGGTGCTGGATGCACCCATTTGTCTTTTATCTGTAGGGTTTGTACCCTGTGCAGTACCATTTACAGAAGATGTGGGTGGAGGAGCTGTTTTTAATATACTTGGCTGTTGATTAGTTATTGTATTAGTTCGTGTAAGTACATCCACCTCTTCCTCACTAGCAGAGAGATTTTCATCTGAAGATTTATCAGATCTGTCTGTATCACTGTCTGTGAACGTTACAGATTTGTTGTGTCTATTGCGATTTCTACGTTTTCTTTTCTGTTTATTAGATTTAGGTGTATTGCGTCTGTATTCCCTACGTTGTTTTTTATTCCATAGGTAGACCGAATCTTTAGAGTAATCTGTCTTATCTCTAATGAATTTGACATGTTTGTTTTCCATTATCACTTGTTTACCCTTAGCTAGAGATGTTTGTAAAATAGCATCAAATCTAGAAAAGTCAGGATCTGTACTACGTTTGTTAAGTTCTAATTGTAATGTATCAATCTCACTTTTGATGTCATTAAGATGTTGTTGTGTTCTAATTTGGATTAATAACTGCATAAGTTGTAATGAACAATCAGATAATACATTATTCCATGCATTCACAAAATCTTTGTCATTGATATCAACTTCAAAAGTGGGAAACTTTAAAATTCGCAAACCCCTTGGGATCATTTTAGCTTTTATATAAGATTGGAATGTCCAAATGTCCCATTGTGCTTTAATTTCCTTGAATAAAAGATTTTCCAGGGATTCAAACAGTGTAGATAAGGATAAAGTCCCTTGATCATCAGAGAAAATCTTTGCACATTCAGTCTCTGTGTGAACTCTTGCTGTGGCTGACATAAGGGAATAAAACTGTGGCTGAGTTGTGCCTTCCATGTTCTATGTTATATGGAACAAGGCTCAAATTGAAAAATGAAACTCCTCAGATCTGTATCTCAGTGTATAGAGTGTCCCATCAGATGGATAGATAGATGTAACTGCTGGCAAATATCACACATATGGCATAAAGTGAAATCCCGGGTATCACCAGTTAATACCCAAAAGCAACATAAGCAAAGGAGAAATGGTTAACACTTATATCCGTGTGTGAGCAAATAAGGCCAAACCAGGCACCGGGACTGAGTCGACAAACACACCCCCAAACAGTACATATATGAGCCAATATGCGAGGTGTACCTTAAGCACTGAAGAGAGAAATCCTGTATATGAACGGAACGATATCTGATGGCAGCGTGTCTGCCGACTTCTCTTGCTTCCGCCTCTATGCAAAACCCGGTCTGCAGCTCTGTAGACGTCACCACGTGACGTAAGAAGGGGGTGTGTGTTGACGGTCTGTATATTCACCCGGCCCAGCGGTTAATGAGGAGTAGTAACCTGGACTCAGTAGCTGGTCGAAAGCATCAAGAAACAAAGGGTGGAGTCCCAGGTTGATGAAATAAAAACAGTTCTTTATTAATTTCTTTAAAAGTTAAGTCCAAGTGAGACGCAGCTCACACGGTCAGAAAATCAGCCAAAAAAGTGTGGAGAAATGAGCGTAGCACCAATGGCTTACATGTTTCGGCTAAATGCCGTAATCATAGCCTAAGGTGCTAAACCTGAGTGATCTTTAAGAAAGGTAAAAAACAATCTGATTGGCTAAAACACTACAAGGATTAAAAATGTACGTCCATTTAAACACATCTAGCATGCACATTGAAGTTAACCCTATGTAAGCCATAATATATTAAAGCAAGAGTTATTAGATGGAGAATTTGAAGGGATGTGAGGTGTAAAGGTGTATAAAGAAAGTTTATGAAAAAATGGTGAAAAAGAATGAGAAAAGAGGCTGGAAAGCAACTATACGGCACATTTATCACGGAAGAAGACTAACAGCGAGATTAGTAATATTAACCTGTTATGGACTTGAAATACTTATATTAGAGGCTGGATATAGCCACAATACATGAGGCAAAAGCCAATGTAGAATAATAACAGATATAAACATAAAAATAGTAACAAATAGTGTCCACACTATAAACTATAACTCGCACTGCCAATGTTGCAATAAGAAAGAAGAGAGAAAAAGAAAAGAGAGAGCAGGAACAGATATATACATATATATATATATATATATATATATATATATATATATATATATATATATATATATATATATATATATATATATATATATAAAAGGATATATCTATATACATATTATGTTAATATACAAGAAAAGAGAGACGGTAAAAGTATGTGGGGTTTTTGGATGATGGTGTTGAACATGGGTTTCTTAATGAACAGACTGCTTCATTTCTGTATGTACAACATCCAAAGACACCCATGTTCCACCTTTTTCCAAAAGTTCATAAATCTTTGATTAATGTTAAGGGTCGCCCCATCGTCAGTGGGGTTGATTCCTTACTTGAAAGACTCTCATCCTGGCTTGACACTATTCTGCAGCCTTTGGTGAACACTTTACCATCCTTTACCAAGGACACAAAACATATCATTAACCTATTGGCTAAGCATAAGTGGAATGACAACTTTATATGGGTTACAATAGATGCAGTTTCCTTGTACTCCTCTATACCCCACTCAGAAGGCATCATGGCTATAAAATTCTTTTTAGCCAACTATACAGATTACACTGAGAACTTCCAAAGCTTTATCATTCGTGTATTAGAATTTTTACTTACTCACAATTTCTTTTGCTTTGAGTCAAACTTTTACCTTCAGAAAAGGGGTACAGCAATGGGGGCAAAATTTGCCCCCTCATATGCTAATCTCTACCTAAGCTTCTGGGAGATTAACTGCATCTATGGAGACATTAATCCTTACAGGTCATCTATATATTTCTACAAGAGATATATAGATGACCTGTTATGTATTTGGTCTGGTCCTTCAGAAGATGTGCCCAAATTTGTCTCTTGGCTGAATCAGAATGAGTTGAACCTTAGTTTCACCTTTTATTTCTGATCCAGTCAATATAGACTATCTTGACCTCACACTCACTGGTAATTGTAATGGCACTATCTCTACTAAGGTCTTTCGCAAACCAATATCAGGCAATACACTTCTACACGCCACCTCTTGTCATCCCACCAACACCGCTTATGCTGTGGCGAAAGGCCAATTTATGCGTATAAAAAGGAACTGCAGCAGAGAGGAAGATTTTGAACATGAAGCTAGCCTATTAGAAAATAGACTGAGATCGAGACAATATTCTAAACGACACATTAAACAGGCAAGACAACAGGTTAATCTCATCCCCAGACAGTCAATGTTACTTGATAAATGCAAGAATACTAATAGCAACTTTCAGGGTATTTACTTTGTAACGGAGTACAGTGCTCAATACCCTGAAGTCTGCAATATTATCAAAAAACATTTTCCCCTCCTAATTGCAGACGACAAGCTCACTGATGTAGTAAAAAATGGCATTAGATGCTCTTACAAAAAATGTGCCACTTTGGCTTCAATTCTATCACAGACACAACTTAGACCAACCACACAACATACTAGCTCTTGGCTGAGACATCAGGGCATGTATAGATGTGGACACAAAAAGTGTAAGCCATGTGACTATGCACAAATTACGACAGAGTTCAGATCAACTGTAACAGGGACTGTTTATCCTATTAAATCTTGTTTAAATTGTACCAGCACCAACGTCATATATCTTGTCACCTGCATTCTTTGCAACATTCAATATGTTGGTCTCACGTCTAGGGATGTTAACTCTAGAATAAGAGAACATATCTCCTCCCTAACAAGGGGTACGGCTACAACTCCTTTAGTGCAACATTTTGCCACCAAACACAACTGCTGCCTTAATTCGTTTAGGTGGACAGCTATCGAAAAAGCCAAGGTCCCTATTAGAGGGGGAGATATAGATAGAGTTCTAGCTAAACGTGAAACCTTTTGGATTTTTCAACTAAAAACCAGACTTCCCCAAGGTCTAAACTCCAAATTTGATTTGATCAACTTTTGGGAGTAAATTTATATGTCAATTTATACGACAATTTTTTGACTGTTCTACTTACACACTCCTGATATATTCCTATATACCCTGACAGTTTCTCAAGGTGCTTATATGTATATATATGTGTACACATTTTTTCTTTTTTCTTTTTTCTTCTTTCTACTCTCTAACTAGCTTTTGCTCATAATCACATGCTTTGTATTGCCTGTACTATGTGCTATATATAGTGCAGTTATAGCTACATGATTTATTACACAGCGGTCCAGTTGTGGTTTTTACATGATTCATGTGACATAGCTATAAATTATATACACTTATATATAGTATTAATATTGCGTACATACTTTTACTGTCTCTCTTTTCTTGTATATTAACATAATATGTATATAGATATATCCTTATATATATATATATATATATATATATATATATGTATATATCTGTTCCTGCTCTTTCTCTTTTCTTTTTCTCTCTTCTTTCTTATTGCAACATTGGCAGTGCGAGTTATAGTTTATAGTGTGGACACTATTTGTTACTATTTTTATGTTTATATCTGTTATTATTCTACATTGGCTTTTGCCTCATGTATTGTGGCTATATCCAGCCTCTAATATAAGTATTTCAAGTCCATAACAGGTTAATATTACTAATCTCGCTGTTAGTCTTCTTCCGTGATAAATGTGCCGTATAGTTGCTTTCCAGCCTCTTTTCTCATTCTTTTTCACCATTTTTTCATAAACTTTCTTTATACACCTTTACACCTCACATCCCTTCAAATTCTCCATCTAATAACTCTTGCTTTAATATATTATGGCTTACATAG
This sequence comes from Bombina bombina, assembly GCF_027579735.1. Taxonomy (NCBI): domain Eukaryota; kingdom Metazoa; phylum Chordata; class Amphibia; order Anura; family Bombinatoridae; genus Bombina; species Bombina bombina. The sequence goes on from NC_069503.1 coordinate 684,230,291, forward strand.
GGTTAACTTCAATGTGCATGCTAGATGTGTTTAAATGGACGTACATTTTTTTTTTAATGTTCCTGCCTTGTCCCTCCCATCATCCGTGTACTTTAGCTTTGGTATTGGTATCCCATAAGTAATGGATGACCCGTGGACTGAACACACTTAACAAGAGAAAACATAATTTATGCTTACCTGATAAATTTTTTTCTCTTGTAGTGTGTTCAGTCCACGGCCTGTCCTGTCTTTTTTGAGGCAGTTCTAAATTTTAATTATAACTCCAGTCACCACTGCACCCTATAGTTTTTCCTTTCTCGTCTTGTTTCGGTCGAATGACTGGATATGACATGTGAGGGGAGGAGCTATATAGCAGCTCTGCTTGGGTGATCCTCTTGCAACTTCCTGTTGGGAAGGAGAATATATCCCATAAGTAATGGATGACCCGTGGACTGAACACACTACAAGAGAAATAAATTTATCAGGTAAGCATAAATTATGTTTTGTTTCTCGGCTCACTTGGCCGTTTCCTCAGGCATAATAAACACACACTTTTAGCCCGGCTATATAGTGCCGCTCATTACCAAACCTTAACTATTCCCTCCCCTTTCCTTTGCTGAGGGGTGTGTACAGGCTGTCCAATAAGTGAATATCATTCTCAAGCCCACAATTTGTCATATTACCACTCACTCTCACTTAATATACATATAACATAATATGTCCATAATGTCCCTACATATGCCAAACGAAATGTTAATAAAAACATAACATATTATAATTCAGGGATACATTTATTCCAATCGCTATTCCACCTGCTATCACACAGCCAATCTATATTTTTAATTAGCGTGTGGTTAATCTGCCTCTATACGATTACTAGAGCAGGTGTATGTATTTGGCTTTTGTTGCAAGCATGATGGTTCATATTGACAACACAAAAACAGGATTGTCAGCCCTAATATACCTCAGCAATAAAAACATATATTCATCTCCAAGTACAACCAGATAGACGATTAAACCAATACTTTTTGTATAATTTCTATGTATGTATGATAAAATGTATAGTCAAGTATATAAGCCATCCTATAGAACAATATTCTAACTATTTAAATGTATTAATCAAATATAAACGTTCCTATGAGCTGCTAAGCTATTGTTCTTAAAATAGGGGTTATTACATAGTCATGTTATATAATCATCTTCCTATATCTCTCTTATTGAAATGATACAAAACTGCGAGTGCACAGTGCAGTGAGACTAAACAAAAGTAAATTATATAAAATATATGCTCCTATGCCATTTCCACTTCGAGTTTGTTTCACAATTGTGTATGAATATGCTTATGCGGTTATTTGAGTTTTTAAATGCATGATGCACAAACCACTACTGCAAACTGCTACTAGATATAGATAAATGATGAATGCTCAATAACCCTATGCAGATGTAAAATTTATTATGTAGCATTATATGATCCTCCTCCTGCATTCTTTATTAAAAAGATACAAAACTATGAATGTACACTGTGCCTACTCCTAAGGCACTAAGTATTTGCGTAAAGATGATACGCTAATAAGTGCTCAAAATATATATGTTTTGTTCATAAAATTTATTATCCAGATTTAAATAATTGGATTTATATAATGGTCCGGTTTGAAGGTGTTTTGTGCACCAATTTATAATGAAAATTATATAACGATATAATTTGCCAATACAGTGTGCACTGACTTGTGAATTTATGTGATATTAATATGTTTAGTGCACCGAATTCTAAATAACAAAAATTTCTCCAACATAGGTGTGTCCGGTCCACGGCGTCATCCTTACTTGTGGGATATTCTCTTCCCCAACAGGAAATGGCAAAGAGCCCAGCAAAGCTGGTCACATGATCCCTCCTAGGCTCCGCCTACCCCAGTCATTCTCTTTGCCGTTGTACAGGCAACATCTCCACGGAGATGGCTTAGAGTTTTTTAGTGTTTAACTGTAGTTTTTATTATTCAATCAAGAGTTTGTTATTTTAAAATAGTGCTGGTATGTACTATTTACTCAGAAACAGAAAAGAGATGAAGATTTCTGTTTGTATGAGGAAAATGATTTTAGCACCGTAACTAAAATCCATGGCTGTTCCACACAGGACTGTTGAGAGCAATTAACTTCAGTTGGGGGAACAGTGTGCAGTCTCTTACTGCTTGAGGTATGACACATTCTAACAAGACGATGTAATGCTGGAAGCTGTCATTTTCCCTATGGGATCCGGTAAGCCATGTTTATTAAGATAGTAAATAAGGGCTTCACAAGGGCTTATTAAGACTGTAGACTTTTTCTGGGCTAAATCGATTCATTATTAACACATATTTAGCCTTGAGGAATCATTTATTCTGGGTATTTTGATATGATTATATCGGCAGGCACTGTTTTTGACACCTTATTCTTTAGGGGCTTTCCCTAATCATAGTCAGAGCCTCATTTTCGCGCCGGTATGGCGCACTTGTTTTTGAGGACAGCATGGCATGCAGCTGCATGTGTGTGGAGCTCTGATACATAGAAAGGTCTTTCTGAAGGCATCATTTGGTATCGTATTCCCCTTTGGGCTTGGTTGGGTCTCAGCAAAGCAGATTCCAGGGACTGTAAAGGGGTTAAATATAAAAACGGCTCCGGTTCCGTTATTTTAAGGGTTAAAGCTTCCAAATTTGGTGTGCAATACTTTTAAGGCTTTAAGACACTGTGGTGAAATTTTGGTGAATTTTGAACAATTCCTTCATACTTTTTCGCAATTGCAGTAATAAAGTGTGTTTAGTTTAAAATTTAAAGTGACAGTAACGGTTTTATTTTAAAACGTTTTTTGTGCTTTGTTATCAAGTTTATGCCTGTTTAACATGTCTGAACTACCAGATAGATTGTGTTCTGACTGTGGGGAAACCAAGGTTCCTTCTCATTTAACTATATGTATTTTATGTCATAAAAAAATTTAGTAAAAATGATGCCCAAGATGATTCCTCAAGTGAGGGGAGTAAGCATGGTACTGCATCATCCCCTCCTTCGTCTACACCAGTCTTGCCCATACAGGAGGCCCCTAGTACATCTAGTGCGCCAATACTCCTTACTATGCAACATTTAACGGCTGTAATGGATAATTCTATCAAAAACATTTTAGCCAATATGCCCACTTATCAGTGAAAGCGCGACTGCTCTGTTTTAGAAAATTCTGTAGAGCATGAGAACGCTGATGATATGGTTTCTGAAGGGCCCCTACACCAGTCTGAGGGGGCCAGGGAGGTTTTGTCTGAGGGAGAAATTTCAGATTCAGGAAACATTTCTCAACAAGCTGAACCTGATGTGATTACTTTTAAATTTAAGTTGGAACATCTCCGCGCTCTGCTTAAGGAGGTGTTATCCAATTTGGATGATTGTGATTATCTGGTCATTCCAGAACCACTATGTAAAATGGAAAAGTTCTTAGAGGCCCCGGGGCCCCCCGAAGCTTTTCCTATATCCAAGCGGGTGGCGTACATTGTTAGTACAGAATGGGACAGGCCCGGTATACCTTTAGTACCTCCCCCCATATTTATAAAATTGTTTTCCTATAGTCGACACCAGAAAGGACTGATGGCAGACAGTCCCCAAGGTCGAGGGGGCGGTTTCTACTCTACACAAGCGCGCCACTATACCCATAGAAGATAGTTGTGCTTTCCAAGATCCTATGGATAAAAAATTAGAAGGTCTGCTAAAGATGTTTGTTCAGCAAGGTTCCCTTCTACAACCAATTGCATGCATTGTCCCTGTCACTGCAGCCGCGTGTTTCTAGTTTGATGAGCTAGGAAAGGCGATTATTAGTAATTCTTCTTCTTATGAGGAGATTATGGACAGAATTCGTGCTCTTAAATTGGCTAATTCTTTCACCCTAGACGCCACCTTGCAATTGGCTAGGTTAGCGGCGAAAAAATTCTGGGTTTGCTATTGTGGCGCAGAGCGCTTTGGTTAAAATCTTGGGCAGCGGATGCGTCTTCCAAGAACAAATTGCTTGACATTCCTTTCAAGGGGAAAACACTCTTTGGCCCTGACTTGAAAGAGATTATCTCTGATATCACTGGGGGCAAGGGCCACGCCCTTCCTCAGGATAGGTCTTTTCAAGACCAAAAATAAACCTAAGTTTCGTCCCTTTCGCAGAAACGGATCAGCCCCAAGGGCTACGTCCTCTAAGCAGGAAGGTAATACTTCTCAAGCCAATCCAGCCTGGAGACCTATGCAAGGCTGGAACAAAGGAAAGCAGGCCAGGAAACCTGCCACTGCTACCAAGACAGCATGAAATGCGGGCCCCCGATCCGGGACCGGATCTGGTGGGGGGCAGACTCTCTCTCTTCGCTCAGGCTGGGGCAAGAGATGTTCTGGACCCTTGGGCGCTAGAAATAGTCTCCCAAGGTTATTCTCTGGAGTTCAAGGGGCTTCCTCCAAGGGGGAGGTTCCACAGGTCTCAGTTGTCTTCAGACCACATAAGAAGACAGGCATTCTTACATTGGGTAGAAGACCTGCTAAAAATGGGAGTGATTCATCCTGTTCCATTAGGAGAACAAGGGATGGGGTTCTACTCCAATCTGTTCATAGTTCCCAAAAAAGAGGGAACGTTCAGACCAATCTTAGATCTCAAGATCTTGAACAAGTTTCTCAAGGTTCCATCGTTCAAGATGGAAACCATTCGAACACTTCTTCCTTCCATCCAGGAAGGTCAATTCATGACCAAGGTGGATTTCAAGGATGCGTATCTACATATTCCTATCCACAAGGAACATCATCGGTTCCTAAGGTTTGAATTCCTGGACAAGCATTTCCAGTTCGTGGCGTTTTCTTTCGGATTAGCCACTGCTCCTAGGATTTTCTCATAGGTACTAGGGTCCCTTCTGGCGGTGCTAAGACCAAGGGGCATTGCTGTAGTACCTTACTTGGACGACATTCTGATTCGAGCGTCGTCCCTTCCTCAAGTAAAGGCTCACACGGACATTGTCCTGGCCTTTCTCAGATCTCACGGATGGAAAGTGAACGTGGAAAAGAGTTCTCTATCTCCGTCAACGAGGGTTCCCTTCTTGGGAACTATAATAGACTCCTTAGAAATGAGGATTTTTCTGACAGAAGCCAGAAAAACAAAACTTCTAGACTCTTGTCGGATACTTCATTCCGTTCCTCTTCCTTCCATAGCGCAGTGCATGGAAGTGATAGGTTTGATGGTAGCGGCAATGGACATAGTTCCTTTTGTGCGCATTCATCTAAGACCATTACAACTGTTCCTGCTCAGTCAGTGGAATGGGGACTATTCAGACTTGTCTCCGAAGATACAAGTAAATCAGAGGACCAGAGACTCATTCCGTTGGTGGCTGTCCCTGGACAACCTGTCACAAGGGATGACCTTCCGCAGACCAGAGTGGGTCATTGTCACGACCGACGCCAGTCTGATGGGCTGGGGCGCGGTCTGGGGATCCCTGAAAGCTCAGGGTCTTTGGTCTCGGGTAGAATCTCTTCTACCGATAAATATTCTGGAACTGAGAGCGATATTCAATGCTCTCAAAGCTTGGCCTCAGCTAGCGAGGGCCAAGTTCATACATCAACCATCAGGGGGGAACAAGGAGTTCCCTAGCGATGGAAGAAGTGACCAAAATCATTCTATGGGCGGAGTCTCACTCCTGCCACCTGTCTGCTATCCACATCCCAGGAGTGGAAAATTGGGAAGCGGATTTTCTGAGTCGTCAGACATTGCATCCGGGGGAGTGGGAACTCCATCCGGAAATCTTTGCCCAAGTCACTCAACCGTGGGGCATTCCAGACATGGATCTGATGGCCTCTCGTCAGAACTTCAGAGTTCCTTACTACGGGTACAGATCCAGGGATCCCAAGGCGGCTCTAGTGGATGCACTAGTAGCACCTTGGACCTTCAAACTAGCTTATGTGTTCCCGCCGTTTCCTCTCATCCCCAGGCTGGTAGCCAGGATCAATCAGGAGAGGGCGTCGGTGATTTTGATAGCTCCTGCGTGGCCACGCAGGACTTGGTATGCAGATCTGGTGAATATGTCATCGGCTCCACCATGGAAGCTACCTTTGAGACGAGACCTTCTTGTTCTAGGTCCGTTCGACCCACTCCAGCTGACTGCTTGGAGATTGAACGCTTGATCTTATCAAAGCGAGGGTTCTCAGATTCTGTTATTAATACTCTTGTTCAGGCCTGAAAGCCTGTAACCAGAAAATTACCACATAAATTGGTATATCTGTTGGTGTGAATCTGCAGGATTCCCTTGGGACAAGGTTAAGATTCCTAAGAGTCTATCCTTCCTTCGAGAAGGATTGGAAAAAGGATTATCTGCAAGTTCCTTGATGGGACAGATTTCTGCCTTGTCTGTGTTACTTCACAAAAAGCTGGCAGCTGTGCCAGATGTTCTAGCCTTTGTTCAGGCTCTGGTTAGAATCAAGCCTGTTTACAAAATTTTGACTCCTCCTTGGAGTCTCAACCTAGTTCTTTCAGTTCTTCAGGGGGTTCCGTTTGAACCCTTACATTCCGTTGATATTAAGTTATTATCTTGGAAAGTTTTGTTTTTGGTTGCAATTTCTTCTGCTAGAAGAGTTTCAGAATTATCTGCTCTGCAGTGTTCTTCTCCTTATCTGGTGTTCCATGCAGATAAGGTGGTTTTGCGTACTAAACCTGGTTTTCTTCCAAAAGTTGTTTCTAACAAAGACATTAACCAGGAGATAGTTGTGCCTTCTTTGTGTCCTAATCCAGTTTCAAAGAAGGAACGTTTGTTGCACAACTTGGATGTAGTTCGTGCTCTCAAATTTTACTTAGCAGCTACTAAGGTTTTCAGACAAACTTTGTCTTTGTTTGTTGTTTATTCTGGTAAACGGAGAGGTCAAAAAGCAACTTCTACCTCTCTCTCCTTCTGGATTAAAAGCATTATCCGATTGGCTTATGAGACTGCCGGACGGCAGCCTCCTGAAAGAATCACAGCTCACTCCACTAGGGCTGTGGCTTCCACATGGGCCTTCAAGAACGAGGCTTCTGTTGATCAGATATGTAAGGCAGCGACTTGGTCTTCACTGCACACTTTTTCTAAATTTTACAAATTTGATACTTTTGCTTCTTCTGAGGCTATTTTTGGGAGAAAGGTTTTGCAAGCCGTGGTGCCTTCCATTTAGGTGACCTGATTTGCTCCCTCCCTTCATCCGTGTCCTAAAGCTTTGGTATTGGTTCCCACAAGTAAGGATGACGCCGTGGACCGGACACACCTATGTTGGAGAAAACAGAATTTATGTTTACCTGATAAATTAATTTCTCCAACGGTGTGTCCGGTCCACGGCCCGCCCTGGTTTTTTTAATCAGGTCTGATAATTTATTTTCTTTAACTACAGTCACCACGGTAACATATGGTTTCTCCTATGCAAATATTCCTCCTTAACGTCGGTCGAATGACTGGGGTAGGCGGAGCCTAGGAGGGATCATGTGACCAGCTTTGCTGGGCTCTTTGCCATTTCCTGTTGGGGAAGAGAATATCCCACAAGTAAGGATGACGCCGTGGACCGGACACACCGTTGGAGAAAGTAATTTATCAGGTAAACATAAATTCTGTTTTGTTTAACAATGCAAATAATAAGTTTTATGTAAGAGTCTGTCACATAGCTGTTCCAAATAACGTAGGCAGGAACACAGTCGGATCCTCAACATTGGGCATCTGTCAGGTCCCAGTTGCGAAGAACTTTTTAAAAGTGTATGAAATATTGAAGATTTTTTAAATTAACTTAAAGTCCTTTAATCTCCAGGAGCTTCACAAAGATGCGTCTTGCCGCTTTGAGAGCAGGCTCCGCCCCCGCCACAAATAGCATTTAATCAGTGCATTACTTTGTGCGCACTCGTGAAGAATGATGCTGACCTCACAGAAAATGTCTGCAGTGTCAACACAGTATGCACGACCATGAGCTTGTCATGAACAACCATTAGCGTAGTTTTGTGAATTAGACATGTGCCCCCTGCACACTTAATGACCTTGACAAAAGACATAGACCTTGACAACAAAGAGATCAATGAAGCCAGATCAACTTCATAATTAAACCAGGTAGTATATACATGATAGTTTAAACATAAATACTGGACCTGAAAAACACTGTTCATGCCAGTCCTCAGTCTTTCTTTCTTTCTTTCTTTCACTAAATTCTTTACAAACTCCATCTTTTTTTTTTTTTTTTTTTTTTTTTTTTTATGTTTTATTCCAACAATGCAATTATTAAAATTATCAGTTGTTAGACTCCTAGTATCTAACTCCTAAAAAGAAATACAGTCATTCTCTCACTTTTTGGGAAGAGGCGCTTCTGAAAATGGGAAGGATCTTAAAGACCATCATCCCTCCTAAATCAAATTACCTAATCTATCATGAGTTGCCCAGGATGAATAGTGAGGCCAAATACCTCCTACTTCTCTTAAACGCGACTAAAGGCCTGGTCCCCATATATTGGAAAAAACAACAAATCCCAAGTTTGCAGGAGTGGAAGGCCAGGGTGGGAGACCTGCTTCGGCTGGAAAGATACCATTACTTAAAAATAGGCAAAACGGACATCCATGAGATGATGCTTCTAATATGGGAGGGGAAAGATATTTTTTTTTTTCCCTTCTCCACCTCCCTTCACTACACTTTTATGTAGTACTACAACATATTTTTTCCACTACCCCCATTTCACTACCCGACAGGATGGCTACATCAGGCACTCTTACAACCTCAATTCAGTGCAATTTGAAAATTGAGTACGAAGAAGTCATATAAAAGACAAGAACAGCCTGATGTGTCAGCAACAGCTGTACCTTTTATATAACTGTTTAAACCAAAGACATAGATACTGCTAAAATAAAATGTGAGAAAACAAGCTCAAAGAATAATGGACTCTTTAACCATATGGTCGTCAAGAGACTCTTTGCCCTCATATAGTTCTATAGTGGTGATATATCTGTAAGTCAGGACGCATAGCTACTCATGTAAAACGCCTACATCAAATACTGTGTCAATATTGTTCTGGAGTTGTTATGCATTTACTTACAATAAAGCTTGCTTTAAAAAAAGAAGAAAAAAAAAAGAAATGCAGTGCCCATATCCAGAGGGGAGAAACAAAGTCCATATCCATTGAAAAAATAATAGAAATAGGTATAAACAAGACTGTAAAAAAAAATCACTATCCTAGTTTTGACATGTGATCGTCCCATAGAAAATGCAAAGAATAATAATCAATGTGTTTTGATCTGTATGTAATCAAATTTCTCAAGTTGAAGGGTAAGAGAGACTATTTCTCTCCATAAGGACATCCTAGGCAAAGATGTTTTTTCCCCAGTACGTAGGGTTAAAGTGTTTTGCTAATAGACTTTAGTGTAGTAAACATTTTATTTTAAGAAGCTTATAAAAAAAAAACACCCATAGGTTCATATATAGTTGTAGCGATAATACATTATCCATCTCTAATAGTGGACCAGTATTCATGGGTGGCAGGGCATGTCCACCAGATATGTATATATGTGCCCCTTTCTTTATATACCCCCCAACATGTAGATGGGATCCCTATCAATAGTAGCTCTAATCGAGCCTGTGTAAGGTACCACCTGATCAAAAATGTCAGGTTCATTTTCATTGTAGAGAAATAAGTAGATTTGCTGATCTGTTTAAAGACCTGCAACCAGGTGTTTTTAACTACTGATTGTTGTATCTCTAATCTTTTTATTTATGATACCTCTTTATTTATTCCTATTTTTTTTAATCAGTAACATCTTTCAATTAACTTATTCCTCTTCTTTTCAACCTCAACACCTTATCTTATGTTTTTTTGCTTCTTCCTTTTTTTGTCTGTTTTTTTCCTTTTATGTATCATTCTTATTGATTAATCCCCCCGCCTGCTCTCCTATTGCTCTTTCCCAATTTACTCTTTTATTCCTGTCAGCTTCCTCGCTAATTCATACTCTGCTTTTATTTCCCATTCTCACATTTATCTTTCTCTCCCTTCATTTTGCTCTCTCTACACACATTTCTCTTTCGTAATATTGTTTTCTCTCCTATTTCATTTTTATACTCTGTTTTCTGTTATACTTTCTCATATCTCTTTCACCTTTCCCTTTATATTCAGCAAATGACTTAATGTTCTCTTTCTTGTTTTCCTCCTTTATGCCTCTTATTTCCTTATAATTATTCTCTTCCTTACTTATACATCTCTCCTCATGCCTCTCTCCCCTCCATGCCTCTATATTCCCCCCCCCTTTCCTTCCTGTCTTACTTCCTTTTCATGCTACCCATCATCAATTTAATTATCTAACATCTCAATAAACTTTTATCATTCTTCTTTCTCCTCCCTTATTTGCCTCTTAAATGACTTGTATCTCCCATCCTATTCTTTTCTTCTACATTGAGACCTCTGCTCTCCAACATTTCTTCTCTCTCTTGCCCAGACCGTGTGGCCTTACAATATAACTGCACTAAAATAATCTCTTGAGAAAGCTGCACCCTCCAACCCCAGAATGCTATTTTCAACTTTCTGCTACATCAGCCTGCACCTCAACCCACTACCAAACTCACTGCTCAGATTATTGCAGTTCACTTTAAAAAGAAAATTGACACAATTAGAAAAAAAGATATCTCCATCAAAGCTATCACTTCTATCCACCCTTTATATTAATTAAACTCTCTATTACTTCTCTCCTCTAGCAAAGGAAGAAGTCGTCACACTCCTATCTTCTCATCTCATAACCTGTCCACTCAACCCCAATCTTTCATGACCTCTTCCCTCTTTCTCTGTTTCTTTAACCACTGCCCTAGCTCATCTCTTTAACCAATCTCTCCCCACTGGCATATTTCCTTATTCTAAAAAACTCTCACTTGACCCCACCACCTTCTAACTACCAGCTAGTTGCCTTACTTCTCTTTGCCTCCAAATTATTGGAATTATTAGTCTATAATTGCCTAAATAAATTTCTGTCAACTAACACTTTAATTGATTTTCAACATTAAACAACAGAAACTGTTTTTACTAAAGGAGCTAATGGTCTGCTATCAGCTAAAGTAAAGGGCCACTTCTCCTTACTAATTCATCTAGATCTGCTACTTTCAACACAGTTGACCATCTTCTCCACTTACAAATTCTACAATATTTTTGCATCCGAGACACAGCCCTCTCCTGGTTTGCTTCCTATGTATCAAACCGCTCATTTACAGTTTCCTTTTACAGCATATCCTCTGATCTTTTGCCTTTTTTTTTTTGGCTCTTGGGTACCTTGCTTTTTCTATCTATACCTCCCCCCCCCGTGGAAAATGTATATTCTCCTTTGGTTTCCAGTACTACTTATATGCTGATGATACCTAAATCTATCTTTCCTCTCCTGATATCTCTCCCTCTTTACATAAAGGACCATAATACCCAAATGTTTAAACACTTGAAAGTGATGCAGTATAGCTGTAAAAAGCTGACTAGAAAATATCACCTGAACATCTCTATGTAAAAAGAAAGGATATTTTACCTCAAAGGTTTCTCAGTAGCCACATCCCATTGTAAAGGACTTCTAAGCATCATATCAGTATGTCTGTCCCGGGACAACGGAAGGAGCGATCTTTCGTGCACACTCATCTTATTTCCCTATTCAGTGTAAGGAAGTTTACAATGAAATCTCATGAGAGTTAAGTGAAATCTCATGAGATCACAGTAAAAGAGTTCATGAGCTCAGCACTGCTGATGCTGATTGGCTGTTGTTCATTTCTTCATTTTTTTACATTTTTTTTACCTGCAGCTGGGCTGCAGCTGAGTATAACTTTTTTACACAGAACTTACTCTGCTGACCTGAGGAAATTGTGTGGTAAAATATCTTCCTTTTTTACATATAGATGCTTAGGTGATATTTTCTTGTCAGCTTTTTTTACAGTTATACTGCATCAGTTTCAAGTGATTTAGCATATGAGTATTATGTCTCTTTAACCAGATTACCACTATGTCTCTGCAATTTCCTCTTGGATGTATTCACACTACCTCCAATCTGTCTAAAGTTGAGCTGCTTTTTATTTCACCCACTCCTACATATCCCTCACCAGACATTTATCTTATAGTTGGAGACTTTATTCTCAACACCTCACCAAGGTCCATTGTCCTGGTGCAGGAGTCAGCAACCTTGGCTCTCCAGATGTTTTAGAACTACATTTCCCATGATGTCTTTAAGCTTCCTAAGCATCATGGGGAAATGTAGTTCTAAAACATCTGGAGAGCCAAAGTTGCTGACCCCTGTCTTGGTGTAACACTTGACTCTGAACTTACATTCACTCCACATATACAAGCACTTACCAATACCTGCCATGCACACCTACGCAACATTTCCATAATTTTCCTTTTTCTTTCTACAAAAAACGAATTAATTCCCTCATTCCCAAATTCCACCATCCTACATCAGCCCTACACTGGCTCCCCATAGACTTTAGAATACAATTCAAAATAATGACCCTAACCTATAAAGCACTCAACAGCCTCACTCCCAACTATATTTCATCACTCATCTCCAAATACTCACTTACCCGCTCTATTCAATTAACCTCTGACTTATGTCTCTCTAACCCACATCTCTCTCTTCCTATTATTACTCCTTCCTTCACTAGCCACCAAGACTTCTCACATGCTGCTCCTGTCCTCTGGAACTATCTACTCTGCTCCGTCAGACTGTCTCCAAACTTACCATCTCTCCTCTAACTGTTTTTCATTCTAACTAAAATAAATCTTGAACTGCCTTTACTCACTGCTGCAACAAAAATCCACACAACCAGCTATCCCAAACCTTATGTTTCTGCACCCTCAACCTTTAGACTGAAAGCTCTTCAGAGCAGGGCCCTCCTCCTTCTGTAATAGTTTTGTTTAGTCTATGTTTTTGTATCTTACCACAAATCTTTTTTTGTCATTGTATCCCCTACCTTTGTACTCAGTGCTAATGAATTTTGCAGTGCTATACAAATGATAATAATAATTTGCCCCTTTGCACTCCCCTCTGTTTCTTTGGACCCTTGATTAAAGTGATTGACTGCATTGTGGAATATCATAGCTTCTAGTATTTAAATATATATTTATCCATACACACGTAACACCAAATATAGTATTGTGCTGTTGTAACACATGAAGTAGTGTAAGGTCATTAGGTCAGTGTAGGGTGAACTTGCTTTACAAGGGAACCTACAAAAATGGGCAGGTATTGGTAAATGGAAAATTAGATTTAATACTGGAAAATGCAAATGGCTAAATTTTAGAAGTAAAAAAAGCAGGCATATGATTTATATGGAACTAGACTTAGAAGCCACTGCCCTGCAGTGTGCTCCCATCTTTAGCTTGGTATCTATTACTACTCCCAAATCCCTTTCCTCTTCTGTTTGGTTAAGGCTTATAAGATACTAGCATATATTAAGAGGTATTGATGCAAGAGAGGAAAGCATCATGCTGTCACTATATAAATCCCTGTTAAGACCTCACCTTAAATATTGAGTGCAGTTCTGGGGACCAATCTCAAAAAAAGACATTGCAGACTTAGAAAAAGTTCAGAGAAGGGCCACAAAGCTAATTAGGGGAATGGAGAGTTTAAGCCATGAGGAAAGGTTAGCCAAACTGGATCTGTTTTCTCTAGAAAAAAGGTGCTTGAGAGGTGACATGATTACTTTTATATAACTATATTTAAGCCCATATACAAAAATGGCAGAAGCTCTGTTTAGTCCAAGAAAATTATTTGTGACAAGAGGTCACAATTTAAAGGGACAGTCTAGTCAAAATTAAACTTTCATTATTCAGATAGGACTTGTAATTTTAATCAACTTTCCATTTTACTTTTATCATCAAATTTGCTTTGTTCTCTTGGTATTCGTAGTTGAAACTAAACCTAGGTAGGCTCATATGCTAATTGCTAAGCCCTTGAGGGCTCCCTCTTATCACACACTTTTAAAATTGCTTTTTACAACAAGAGACTGAAAGTACATGCGGGCCATATAGATAACACTGTGTTAACGCCTGGGGAGTTATTTAAGATTTAGCACAAGACAATACTAAATGCAAGTCAATACATAATAAACAGTCACAGACATGTGATCAGGGGGCTGGAAAAAGGTTCTTAGATACAAGGAAATCACAGAGGTAAAAAGTATATTAATACTTGTTGGTTATACAAAACAGGGAAATGGGTAATAAAGGGATTATGTAACTTTTAAAACAATACAAATTATATTGTAGACTGTCCCTTTAAGGTTGAAGGAAAGGAGATTTAATCTCCTGCAACATAAATGTTTTTTCTCTGTAAGAGCAATCAAATTGTGGAACTCATTACCTAAGGAGGTAGTAAATGCCAATACCTTAGATACATTTAAAAATGGTTTAGATACATTTCTGGCTAGAAACAGTATTCAGGGATATGATTGCTTATGTTAAATGGGTCACCTTTTTAATGGAATTAATTTAAGATCAACAATAGCTTTTTTTGTAAGTATATAAAGATTTGTGTAGGTTGAACTCGATGGACTTCTGTCTTTTTTTCAACCTTACCTAATAGGTAAGAAATTGTGTGCTAAGTAGGAAATAAATTAAAAAATATGGTGGTAAGGGTGGAGAAAAACCACTGTTATTTGAAAATTTCATTATAAATCTTTTCATGATGAAATACTGGCTTGATGTGGTTTTGGGGCAGTGGTTTGTTTTTGTTACAGTTACTATCACACCATTACTGTGAATTATAGTTCGATCAAGGCAGACAGGTTTTGACATAGTATTTTTATGTATTGCAGTCTATGTCTTGTATCAATGCAGTGCAGTTTCTCCACATGCTTAAGTGAAATTAATTTTGCTTCCTTTTTTACTTATTCCATGCATTTTTAATTAACCTAAGGGCTTATTCAGTATTGCATATATTGTTGGGCTTGAGAATCTATTTTAGAAAGTTTGGAAAATGAAGAGATCAGCAAACCTTTTCCAGTGTTTATGTGCACAGTGCCTTTTAAGTGATGCTGGTGCTTATACAAGGAATGTACATAATCACCTAGCTCAAGGACTGACAGCACACATTGAATATGAACTTTCAGTCCAAAAAAAAGAAAATACATTAATGATATCAACCAAAGATCATGAAAATGCTTTCATAAAAATAAGGGGTCTTTACCTAATCTCGTATTAATATCTGGCTTGATAATTAACCAATTTTTTAAAGTGTTATTATTGGCCTAAAGTTATTATTTATTAGTTATTATTGGCCAAACTCTAAACAGTATAGGTCCTCCCAGAGATCATGCTCACCGGACCATAAACAGTGTAAAATAAGTATTGTGTGACTCACCAGCCCCTGCTCTTTTCTTTAGCATACCAGGATAGTCAATTTACCTTATCCGGCTCTCATTCGGTACTTCTGTTAAGAATGGGTACCTGACAGCACATCCGCTGTTGCCGGTTGTCCACCTGTGTAGTTCCCTTAGGATCGGCTCTACCGGTCCGGCTCTCTCAGCTCTTGTTCACAAAGTATGCCGTACTTAGGAAGTGTCTCTAACTCTCTGATACACTGGCTCAGGTTTTTCTCCCAGCTCAGGATATACGTCAAAATGATGCACAGCACCTCTAATAAAGACACTTCCTAGTTTTGAAGGCGTTGAATGCAGAGAGGGCTAAAAGTTAATAGCTCCGGTAGTGGCTTCCACTCTAATGCTAGCTCATAGCATGCTTCTGCTGCATTTGATAACCACATCATTCATTTACCTAGACTTTATACACATCCCTGGGTGAAATTAACTCCTTACTGCCCTAATCATATACTGTACCTATTCCTATAATATCTAATTTATTACATTACATCAATTTAATTTGAAAATGGCAACCAAAAATAAACCCTACACCAAAAACATTTTGCAAATGTAACAAATTGCTCAAGTACAAATTTTATATTTATATTACTTTTTGCACAATTCTATGTTAATGATATAGTCTTTAAAACCAAAACGTATTAATGATTTTTAAGAAGATTACAAGAGATAGATCATACATTGTTTTAAGGGGATCAAGTAGGACTATTGAAAACTAGCTACAGTTTCCAGGTAGTTAGAAAGGGGGCATAATTGAGTTCCTCACTCATCGGCCATCAGGCTATAATGTATTCATAGTATAAATCCATTTACATTCTGACTTTAGAAGCAAATTATTCCAGTTACCTTCTAAATTATTCCAGTTACCTATCTATTAACTCTAAATCCATGAATCTCAAAATCCTAATCACTCCTATTATGGTATTCATAAAAGTGTTGTGTCAACCCACTGTCCATAATTCTCATATTGAAAATATCACTCCTGTGTTGCTTCATTCGCTCCTTGAATTGTCTATATGTTTTACCAACGTACTGACGTGGTCACGAACAAGATGCAATGTATACCACCCCTTCCACAATCTCTTGGATCTCATGATCAACAGTTAATATTTTCCAATGTCTACTCAGGACCGATCCTCAATCCTTCCATTTGTTAATATACATGGTAATAAACCTTACTTTATCAGTTGTCTCATATAATAGTTTTTTTCCCCTAGGTGTTTCTTTAGCCCTCTTTTATATCCATTTTTAATTGCTTTTTTTGTGAGTGGAGTGGATGCTGTGCGATTTTGGGAATGAGGTACTCATTTATATAATTTTTATTTTGCTTAATATGGATTTTGTTTGGTAAGGTTGAATTTTTTGTTCTTTTTAAGAAATAATAAAATAAAAATACATCTATAAAAAATATTAATAATAATATGTGTATGTATCTATATATATATATATATATATATATATATATATATATATATATATATATATATAATCTTAATTAGGAGAGTTGTGGTTGTTTATATATTACTTTGGTTGGTACATTTATCTGTTTGGAAATGGAATATTGGTCCAACAGAATATAAAAGGTGTTTTACAAAAATAGTTCCTAACCTACTTTGCATTTCTCCTTAAATTTGATGGAATTATGTCCTTTTCCTCTTACAAGCTCTGCCAGGCTTTGTTCATGTTGGAGCATCTCATTATGTTGAGCAATTACTCTTCATATTTTATATGTTTTATTGATGTACATAAACCTTTCAGATTTATATGAGGCAATTTACAATTGCCACATTGTTTAATAGATGAGAAATGACAAAACTCTCTGTTACCATGCCAGTCATATGAATGAAAGGTTTACTGCTATCACATTTAGTTTTTAGGTGCATGCTTAGTGTTTACAACAACAAAAAGATTGGGAATTTTACCATTTTTATAAATGTACTCAGTTTTTACCTCATTGTAGTTGTTAAAAATAAGCATTTTTAATAAAATAATTAAGCTGTTTAACTTTTAAAAGTCATTTAGAATAGAATGCATTGCAAATTTGTAATTAAACATACAGGAAGTGTTGTATATAAAGATAAATGCTTAACATGTAATATTATTGAATAGAGTAGACTGTTTACAGCTTTTTTTTTTTTATTATTATTTTTTTTAATTTTGTTTTTAGGAAATTAAAGGGACATGAAACCCAAAATTTTTCTTTCATTTTTTGGTAGAACATACAATTTTAAACGACTTTCCTGTTTACTTTTATTATCAAATGTCCTTTACTTTCATTCTCTTGGTATCATTTGTTGAAGGAGCAGCTTTGCAGTACTGTTTTCACATGGGTGAGCCAATGACAATCTGTGTATGTGTGTGTATGTATATATATATATATATATATATATATATATATATAGTATATATATATATATGTATATATATATATATATATATATATATATATATATATATATATATATATATATATATATATATATATGTGTGTGTATGCAGCCACCAATTAGCAGCTAAGTGGGAGCCTGAGCGAGTGGGACTGGGACGGCAAAGTGTGGGGGAAGGAGGGAGAGGGGGGAAATGAATGTTGGGAAAGAGATCTGGGAGGGGGTAGGGTATTGAGGGGGGGACAGCTACACCACAGAAAATTGTCGTTTTTGATAAAAATAAAAACCTTTTTTTTTTTTTATTTTTTTTTTTTTTAGCAAACTGGGTACTGGTAGACAGCTGCCAGTACACAAGATGGCGGCAAATAGGTAGAGAGGAGGGTTAGAGAGCTGTTTGGAGGTATCAGGGAGGTTGGGGGCTAAGGGGGGATCCAACACTGCAGAATAAATATTTAACACAAAAAAATGCCTTAGTACTGGCAGACTTTCTGCCAGTACTTAAGATGGCAGTGACAATTGCGAAGTAGGGGAGGGAATAGAGAGTGGTTTGAGGGGGTCAGAGAGGGATCAGGGAGTGGGATGTGTTAGGTGGGAGGCTGAGCTCTACACTAAAGCTAAAAATGAACCCTACAAGCTACCTAATTAACCCCTTAACTGCTGGGCATAATACAAGTGTGGTGCTCAGCGGCATTTAGCAGCCTTCAAATTACCAAAAAGTAATGCCAAAACCATATATGTCTGCTATTTCTGAACAAAGGGGATACCAGAAAAGCATTTACAGCCATTTGTGCCATAATTGCACAAGCTGTAAAAAATTTCAGTGAGAAACCTAAAGTTTGTGAAAAAGTTAACTATTTTTTTTTATTTGATCGCATTTGCCGGTGAAATGGTGGCATGAAATATACCAAAATGCGCCTAGATCAATACTTTGGGTTGTCTACAAAAAAAAAAATATATACATGTGAAGGGTTATTCAGGGATTCCTGACAGATATCAGTGTTACAATGTAGCTATCACGAATTATGAAAAAAAATAATTGTTTGGAAATAGTAAAGTGCTACTTGTATTTATTGCCCTATAATTTGCCAACAAAGCAAACATTGGGTATTTCTAAACTCAGGACAAAATTTAGAAACTACTTAGCATGGATGTTTTTTGGTGGTTGTAGATGTGTAACAGATTTTTGGGGTCAAAGTTAGAAAAGGTTTTAATGGCAAAAAAAACAAAACGGTGTATAATATGTGTGGGTACAGTAAATGAGTAAGAGGAAAATTTACAGCTAAACACAAACACAGCAGAAATGTAAAAATAGCCCTGGTCCCTAACGGTAAGAAAAATTGAAAAGTGCTCTGGTCACTAAGGGGTTAAAGGGACAGTAAAGTAGCATTTATCAAAAAATTAGCTAAATTTCCACAGTAGATAGAAACTGCATCATGACTTACACAAGAGGCAATATTTGCTTGACAGTGTGATAGTTATTGTACTGACCCATACCCACATACACTTTTAATATGTATTCCAATTAGTGGTCATCTTTGTCTCTATCCGAACAGATTATTCACGAAGTGGCGTGTTAGTGTGGGATATGCTAAGCAGTATCTCGACCGTTGAAAGTAAACGGGTGTGCTCAGGCACAAACAGAAACTGTGCTTAAAGATATACATACACACACACACACACATATGTGTGTGTATGTATATATATATATATATATATATATATATAGAAAGAAAGGGGGGTCACCAGCGCTAGAACTACAATAGGAGTATTTACTCAGGTATACTGTATTGTATAGAGAAACTTTGCCAATGGTTAATGATGTAATAGTCCCTTATTTTTTATATAAAAAACTGTACTCACTATGTTGGTAGGGAGTGCAGGAAAATATAAGTATAAGAACTGTGCGTGCTGCCTATATTGTGAGTCAGTGTACCCGTGTCACTGTGTGAAATGTGAGTCGAAAGAGAAGTTCTCAGTAGAAAGTAAGGCGCACCGCTGTACAATTATGAATACTATAATGATGGTTTACTGTATGGTATATACATAAAAATGTTCAAAAACAATGTGGTGGTACAAGTTTTTTCTTTTCCAGCGGATTTCTGGTATAGGATAAGTTATAGCGCTTACCAGAGCCAACCTCAATCCTATGAGGTAAGTGATCAGCGGCGGGGTATAGATGATCTCTGGGAAACTGTATGCTCCCTTGGTAATCTCCTAGGGTCTGTTGATCCGTAGAAATGGAAATCCTGGACTCTCTCACGAAGGCAAGAATGATTCTCTGGTTCTCTCTATGGTATTTGTTGGAGAACTAGTGTTTTCGGAGGCACTTTTTTGTGTAATGACAATCCTGGACTCTCTGTAAATTTCTTCTTCTTTCAGAGGCTTGGATGTCCCATGATCTCATAGGTACATGGATACAAAGAGAAAAAACAAGAACATAGTGTAGTACTGCAGGGTAATACAAGCAGAGGCTAAATGTATATCCTGGTGTAAAGTAAGTATATTGTGCTTACCAGAGCAAACCTCAATCCTATGAGGTAAGTGATCAGCAAAGGGTTAAAGATGGTTTCTTGGATGCTGAGAGAAACTCCTGGAATTTACCTGTCCGTGGGAATGGGAATCCTGGACTCTTACTCAAGCAAGGATGATCCTTTGGCTCCCTCTTTGTTAGTGTCTTGATAAATGTCTTGAATAACCTTTATAGCAATGGTAATCTTGGGCTCTCTAGATATTTTTCTCTCTCTTTGGATAGTGGGATGTCACGTGTCCTCACAAGAGATTAGTGATGAAATACAAAAAGCAGAGACAAAAACATAGTGTGATACTGTAAAATGATAAGCAATTTATTATGGACAAAAAAATGTGCTTACATTTAAAACCCTCCAATGTTGTATGAGGTAAATAGCAGAGGAATTACCCAAGTTCCACTCAATATCCAAGTATGTGCTTAATTTGAGTGAGATAAAAGTGCAGACACTGGTTGCTGAGCTGCAGTAACAGGGTATGTTGAAATTGGTACTGAAGTAAGCACCACTAATAACGTGTTAGTGTGCTGTGGGTCATAAAGAAACTGTAAATGGAGTTCAGTCTGTATATTAAAATAGAGGTAACCGGCAATGTAGTTCCGTTTTTGCCGTGGTGAGCGTCAATATATATGTATATAATCCGCAACAGTTCAGGTGCAGGGTAAAATACAAATATTGATACAGTACCGGTTGTAGGATAAAGGAAAGTAGATGCCGATTCTAGCAGGACCTGTCAGCCCACTTTGTGGTGAAAACCTTACGCGTTTCGAAGTAATAACGATACTTCTTCTTCAGAGGTAAAAAAGTGTACTGACAGGCTTCAGCATGTTCCCGGATTAAAAAGGCTTCAAAGGGGGCGTGAATTTCAGGCCTGCTAGGATGTGCGGCAACTGACGTATGACGTCTGCATGGTTCCGTATGCGTGTATCGTTGGTCTACGTGGTGGTTACTATGGAAACTTTCAGACGCTACAGGTAATGTTTGTGGTGATGCCTGTGATGCGCTGAATGGCCAAAAGTTATGCTGAAGGACTAGAGCGGTGTTATTTGTATTCATAACAAGTACTTTGCTGGCTATGAAAGAATGATGTGAAGTAACTTTAAGTATTGGGCTCAAATTCTAGAGGTTTTGGAAATAAAGTTAATGCTTAGTTACAAGGCTCACATGGTTTAAATACATGTAAAGAAGAGGATTCCTAAACTGAATGTTAAAAGACAAAATGATGCAAAATTAAATATAAAATTAAAAGCAATAAATAAATAGATAATAAAAAAAATTCTGTGGGTTTTTGTCTTGAGTATACTATTCAAATAAAGCCGTTCTTAGAAATATCCCAGAGTAATCATCTAGGGCACTATTCACACGGGCCCACAATACACTACCTATAGATTTGTAGATATATAATAAAATATAGTCTACTATCTATTTATTTATATATATATATATATATATTTCTTTCATGTAATTAACAAGAGTCCATGAGCTAGTGACGTATGGGATATACATTCCTACCAGGAGGGGCAAAGTTTCCCAAACCTTAAAATGCCTATAAATACACCCCTCACCACACCCACAAATCAGTTTTTACAAACTTTGCCTCCAAGGGAGGTGGTGAAGTAAGTTTGTGCTAGATTCTACGTTGATATGCGCTCTTCAGCAAGTTGGAGCCCGGTTTTCCTCTCAGCGTGCAGTGAATGTCAGAGGGATGTGAAGAGAGTATTGCCTATTGAATACAGTGATCTCCTTCTACGGGGTCTATTTCATAAGGTTCTCTGTTATCGGTCGTAGAGATTCATCTCTTACCTCCCTTTTCAGATCGACGATATACTCTTATATTTACCATTACCTCTACTGATTCTCGTTTCAGTACTGGTTTGGCTTTCTACAAACATGTAGATGAGTGTCCTGGGGTAAGTAAGTCTTATTTTCTGTGACACTCTAAGCTATGGTTGGGCACTTTATTTATAAAGTTCTAAATATATGTATTCAAACATTTATTTGCCTTGACTCAGAATGTTCAACTTTCCTTATTTTCAGACAGTCAGTTTCATATTTGGGATTATGCATTGAATTATCATATTTTTCTTACCTCAAAAATTTGACTTTTTTCCCTGTGGGCTGTTAGGCTCGCGGGGGCTGAAAATGCTTCATTTTATTGCGTCATTTTTGGCGCGGACTTTTTTGGCGCAAAAATTCTTTTCCGTTTCCGGCGTCATACGTGTCGCCGGAAGTTGCGTCATTTTTTGACGTTATTTTGCGCCAAAAATGTCGGCGTTCCGGATGTGGCGTCATTTTTGGCGCCAAAAGCATTTAGGCGCCAAATAATGTGGGCGTCTTATTTGGCGCTAAAAAATATGGGCGTCGCTTTTGTCTCCACATTATTTCAGTCTCATTTTTCATTTGCTTCTGGTTGCTAGAAGCTTGATATTTAGCATTCTTTCCCATTCCTGAAACTGTCTTATAAGGAATTTGATCTATTTTGCTTTATATGTTGTTTTTTCTCTTACATATTGCAAGATGTCTCACGTTGCATCTGAGCCAGAAGATACTACAGGAAAATCACTGCCTGCTGGATCTACCAAAGCTAAGTGTATCTGCTGTAAACTTTTGGTAGCTATTCCTCCAGCTGTTGTTTGTAATAATTGTCATGACAAACTTGTTAAAGCAGATAATATTTCCTTTAGTAATGTACCATTGCCTGTTGCAGTTCCCTCAACATCTAAGGTGCAGAATGTTCCTGATAACATAAGAGATTTTGTTTCTGAATCCATAAAGAAGGCTTTGTCTGTTATTTCTCCTTCTAGTAAACGTAAAAAGTCTTTTAAATCTTCTCTCTCTACGGATGAATTTTTAAATGAACACCATCATTCTGATTCTTTGGACTCTTCTGGTTCAGAGGATTCTATCTCAGAGATTGATGCTGATAAATCTTCATATTTATTTAAGATGGAATTTATTCGCTCTTTACTTAAAGAAGTACTAATTGCTTTAGAAATAGAGGATTCTAGTCCTCTTGATACTAATTCTATACGTTTGGATAAGGTTTTTAAAGCTCCTGCGGTTATTCCAGAAGTTTTTCCTGTTCCTAATGCTATTTCTGCAGTAATTTCCAAAGAATGGGATAAATTGGGTAATTCATTTACTCCTTCTAAACGTTTTAAGCAATTATATCCTGTTCCGCCTGACAGGTTAGAATTTTGGGACAAAATCCCTAAAGTTGATGGGGCTATTTCTACCCTTGCTAAACGTACTACCATTCCTACGTCAGATGGTACCTCGTTTAAGGATCCTTTAGATAGAAAAATTGAATCTTTTCTGAGAAAAGCTTATCTGTGTTCAGGTAATCTTCTTAGACCTGCTATATCATTGGCTGATGTTGCTGCAGCTTCAACTTTTTGGTTGGAAACTCTAGCGCAACAAGTAACAAATCGTGATTCTCATGATATTATTATTCTTCTCCAGCATGCTAATAATTTTATCTGTGATGCCATTTTTTATATTATTAGAGTTGATGTTAGGTTTATGTCTCTGGCTATCTTAGCCAGAAGAGCTTTATGGCTTAAGACTTGGAATGCTGATATGGCTTCTAAATCAACTCTACTTTCCATTTCTTTCCAGGGAAACAAATTATTTGGTTCTCAGTTGGATTCTATTATTTCAACTGTTACTGGTGGGAAAGGAACTTTTTTACCACAGGATAAAAAATCTAAAGGTAAAAACAGGGCTAACAATCGTTTTCGTTCCTTTCGTTTCAACAAAGAGCAAAAGCCTGATCCTTCGTTCTCAGGAGCAGTTTCAGTTTGGAAACCATCTCCAGTCTGGAATAAATCCAAGCCTGCTAGAAAGGCAAAGCCTGCTTCTAAGTTCACATGAAGGTACGGCCCTCATTCCAGTTCAGCTGGTAGGGGGCAGGTTACGTTTTTTCAAAGAAATTTGGATCAATTCTGTTCACAATCTTTGGATTCAGAACATTGTTTCAGAAGGGTACAGAATTGGTTTCAAGATGAGACCTCCTGCAAAGAGATTTTTTCTTTCCCGTGTCCCAGTAAATCCAGTGAAAGCTCAAGCATTTCTGAATTGTGTTTCAGATCTAGAGTTGGCTGGAGTAATTATGCCAGTTCCAGTTCCGGAACAGGGGATGGGGTTTTATTCAAATCTCTTCATTGTACCAAAGAAGGAGAATTCCTTCAGACCAGTTCTGGATCTAAAATTATTGAATCGTTATGTAAGGATACCAACGTTCAAGATGGTAACTGTAAGGACTATATTGCCTTTTGTTCAGCAAGGGAATTATATGTCCACAATAGATTTACAGGATGCATATCTGCATATTCCGATTCATCCAGATCATTATCAGTTCCTGAGATTCTCTTTTCTAGACAAGCATTACCAATTTGTGGCTCTACCGTTTGGCCTTGCTACAGCTCCAAGAATTTTCACAAAGATTCTCGGTGCCCTTCTGTCTGTAATCAGAGAACAGGGTATTGTGGTATTTCCTTATTTGGACGATATCTTGGTACTTGCTCAGTCTTTACATTTAGCAGAGTCTCATACGAATCGACTTGTGTTGTTTCTTCAAGATCATGGTTGGAGGATCAATTTACCAAAAAGTTCTTTGATTCCTCAAACAAGGGTAACCTTTCTGGGTTTCCAGATAGATTCAGTGTCCATAACTCTGTCTTTAACAGACAAGAGACGTCTAAAATTGATTACAGCTTGTCGAAACCTTCAGTCTCAATCATTCCCTTCGGTAGCCTTATGCATGGAAATTCTAGGTCTTATGACTGCTGCATCGGACGCGATCCCCTTTGCTCGTTTTCACATGCGACCTCTTCAGCTCTGTATGCTGAACCAATGGTGCAGGGATTACACGAAGATATATCAATTAATATCTTTAAAACCGATTGTTCGACACTCTCTAACGTGGTGGACAGATCACCATCGTTTAATTCAGGGGGCTTCTTTTGTTCTTCCGACCTGGACTGTAATTTCAACAGATGCAAGTCTCACAGGTTGGGGAGCTGTGTGGGGATCTCTGACGGCACAAGGAGTTTGGGAATCTCAGGAGGTGAGATTACCGATCAATATTTTGGAACTCCGTGCAATTTTCAAAGCTCTTCAGTTTTGGCCTCTTCTGAAGAGAGAATCGTTCATTTGTTTTCAGACAGACAATGTCACAACTGTGGCATACATCAATCATCAAGGAGGGACTCACAGTCCTCTGGCTATGAAAGAAGTATCTCGAATTTTGGTTTGGGCGGAATCCAGCTCCTGTCTAATCTCTGCGGTTCATATCCCAGGTGTAGACAATTGGGAAGCGGATTATCTCAGTCGCCAAACGTTGCATCCGGGCGAATGGTCTCTTCACCCAGAGGTATTTCTTCAGATTGTTCAAATGTGGGGGCTCCCAGAGATAGATCTGATGGCCTCTCATCTAAACAAGAAACTTCCCAGGTATCTGTCCAGATCCCGGGATCCTCAGGCGGAGGCAGTGGATGCATTATCACTTCCTTGGAAGTATCATCCTGCCTATATCTTTCCGCCTCTAGTTCTTCTTCCAAGAGTAATCTCCAAGATTCTGAGGGAATGCTCGTTTGTTCTGCTAATAGCTCCGGCATGGCCTCACAGGTTTTGGTATGCGGATCTTGTCCGGATGGCATCTTGCCAACCATGGACTCTTCCGTTAAGACCAGACCTTCTGTCGCAAGGTCCTTTTTTCCATCCGGATCTGAAATCCTTAAATTTAAAGGTATGGAGATTGAACGCTTGATTCTTGGTCAAAGAGGTTTCTCTGACTCCGTGATTAATACTATGTTACAGGCTCGTAAATCTGTATCTCGAGAGATATATTATAGAGTCTGGAAGACTTATATTTCTTGGTGTCTTTCTCATCATTTTTCTTGGCATTCTTTTAGAATACCGAGAATTTTACAGTTTCTTCAGGATGGTTTAGATAAGGGTTTGTCCGCAAGTTCTTTGAAAGGACAAATCTCCGCTCTTTCTGTTCTTTTTCACAGAAAGATTGCTATTCTTCCTGATATTCATTGTTTTGTACAAGCTTTGGTTCGTATAAAACCTGTCATTAAGTCAATTTCTCCTCCTTGGAGTTTGAATTTGGTTCTGGGAGCTCTTCAAGCTCCTCCGTTTGAACCTATGCATTCATTGGACATTAAATTACTTTCTTGGAAAGTTTTGTTCCTTTTGGCCATCTCTTCTGCTAGAAGAGTTTCTGAATTATCTGCTCTTTCTTGTGAGTCTCCTTTTCTGATTTTTCATCAGGATAAGGCGGTGTTGCGAACTTCTTTTGAATTTTTACCTAAAGTTGTGAATTCCAACAACATTAGTAGAGAAATTGTGGTTCCTTCATTATGTCCTAATCCTAAGAATTCTAAGGAGAAATCGTTGCATTCTTTGGATGTTGTTAGAGCTTTGAAATATTATGTTGAAGCTACGAAATCTTTCCGTAAGACTTCTAGTCTATTTGTTATCTTTTCCGGTTCTAGGAAAGGCCAGAAAGCTTCTGCCATTTCTTTGGCATCTTGGTTGAAATCTTTAATTCATCTTGCTTATGTTGAGTCGGGTAAAATTCCGCCTCAGAGAATTACAGCTCATTCTACTAGGTCAGTATCTACTTCCTGGGCGTTTAGGAATGAAGCTTCGGTTGACCAGATCTGCAAAGCAGCAACTTGGTCCTCTTTGCATACTTTTACTAAATTCTACCATTTTGATGTATTTTCTTCTTCTGAAGCAGTTTTTGGTAGAAAAGTTCTTCAGGCAGCGGTTTCAGTTTGAATCTTCTGCTTATGTTTTTCGTTAAACTTTATTTTGGGTGTGGATTATTTTCAGCAGGAATTGGCTGTCTTTATTTTATCCCTCCCTCTCTAGTGACTCTTGTGTGGAAAGATCCACATCTTGGGTAGTCATTATCCCATACGTCACTAGCTCATGGACTCTTGTTAATTACATGAAAGAAAACATAATTTATGTAAGAACTTACCTGATAAATTCATTTCTTTCATATTAACAAGAGTCCATGAGGCCCACCCTTTTTTGTGGTGGTTATGATTTTTTTGTATAAAGCACAATTATTCCAATTCCTTATTTTATATGCTTCGCACTTTTTTTCTTATCACCCCACTTCTTGGCTATTCGTTAAACTGATTTGTGGGTGTGGTGAGGGGTGTATTTATAGGCATTTTAAGGTTTGGGAAACTTTGCCCCTCCTGGTAGGAATGTATATCCCATACGTCACTAGCTCATGGACTCTTGTTAATATGAAAGAAATGAATTTATCAGGTAAGTTCTTACATAAATTATGTTATATATATATATATATATATATATATATATATATATATATATATATATATATATGTGTGTGGGTGTGTGTGTGTATCTATATATGCATTCACAGTTCTCATATGTAGCGACCGGGGTGTCAGGATCTTAAAGTTTGTATTCACATAGTAGAGAGTAAATCCACACTCGCTGGATTTTCAGAGGCAAACAGTACTTTATTTTAGTGTGACATTTTGGGACATATGTCCTGAAACATCACACTAAAATAAAGTAGTGAGTGTGGATTTACTCTCTACTAAGTATATCTATCGATCGATATGTCTAGATATGTGTGTGTGTGTGTGTATGTATGTCTCGTGGTTCTTTTACTTTCATGGTTTAGCTATAGAGCCTATAATTTATAAAAACACAAAATAAATAAATAATTTTTTTACGTCTTCCGTTATAAAATTGTACTTTTGTTTTTTTACTATTCTTTGTTGAAGAACATACCTAGGTAGGTTCATGGCCTTGCAATGGTCTTTACCACTCTATGACTGCAGTGTTTGTAGCAATATCTTACATTGTTGCACACTGTTTTGCCATAAAATGGTAAGACGTGCACGTGTTTTTTTGTTTTTGTTTTCATATTTGTGCAATAATAGTGTGTCTGATTATATATTTGCAAAAAGTTAGCATTTTCCTATGTCTTGCTTATATGTTCTGTAGAAGTTAAGGCTGTGCATTATTAGCGCATTGATTCAGATAATTATGTCATTTGTAGGTTTGCATCATCCAAGCATTTGAAACTGTAAAATATTACAAACTATATTTATAGTTGGCTCATTAATTGACACTAAACATCTTTTTGCTTTTGTGTAAGAATTGTGCTAGAGAGGCCAAGAAGCAAATTCTAGCACATTTTTTTTTTTACACAAATGCAACATTGTTTGATGTCCCTTTAAATTTAACTATTGTGAGTAACATGAATTCAGATATTAACTTCATTTTAAACTATGGATATTTTTTACTGTCTTCTTTAATGCCGTGTTCTTTTAATTTAATTTTTTTTGTGTGGAAATGTTACAACCAATGTAGCAGTTACTAAGGGTTACAGGGCAAAAGATTTAATGAAAATCCATTACCACATCATTTTTCTTGTGGATGGATTGCCCCAGAAGTGTTGACTTAATTGAAAAAGCAGAAATCCTTTAGTCTTTTCTGTATAACTTGTCCGCTTAATCTTTAAAGTGCTGGGACGCAGCATTGCTCTATGGTCATTCGGGACTCAGGTAAGTTGAATCTCAAATTAGGATGTCTTGGAATTGAGGAAGTAAGATGCTTCCTTTCAAGAGCTAAGGGAGACTTTTTTTAAGGGACTGTCCAGTAGATGTTCAGACCTACGGTCATAAGGTTTTCTAACACAGGACATCCACCCAAATTTTAATTATTTTCAGCTACAAACTCTGGAAGTTCAACTCTTTTTCTGGAAGGCGTCCAGGCTTTGAGCCCCTTTATCAATTGCCAAACTAGTGCAAAGTTTTGCCTTCGTAACAATTCCTCTGCTACGTGCACTTTCCTGTCCCTTGGTGTAATCAGAGGGAAACGGCATTTAGAGACTGCAAAGAAGTAAGAAACAGATAAGATCTCATACAACTACTTATTTAAATCTGTGCCATTACCAGTGATTGACACTTAATGCTCATGGGTCCTACTTTGCACTTATGCATTTGGCAACATGTAAAAAAAAAATGGCTGTTAGCCAAGTAGCATTTTTGAACTTTGCTCAATAATTTACAAGAACAATTTCTTTACTATTTCTGTCTGACTTTAATATAGGGCTTTTTTTTTTTTTCTTCAAGGAATTATTGTTGACAACTGGAAAAACTGAAAGTATTTTTAAATATTTGGAACAATTGATTAAAATTAATTATTGCTTGTCATTTGTATGATGT
The DNA here is from genome assembly GCF_027579735.1 of Bombina bombina. Taxonomy (NCBI): domain Eukaryota; kingdom Metazoa; phylum Chordata; class Amphibia; order Anura; family Bombinatoridae; genus Bombina; species Bombina bombina. The sequence continues at coordinate 684,259,762 of NC_069503.1, forward strand.
GTTCTTATAATTTATTATTATTTATTAAAGTGTTCCCCATAGAAAATGTTGCAGTGTGTGGTGGTATGAAGTAGCTGGGTGGGGGTATTGTAATACTTTGCAGTATTATTGTTATTTATAAATATTACTTAAGCTATACAAAGAACAAAATATTTGTATAATTTAACATAAATTGATTTATTAATAATTTGTAAAAATTGTTATTTAGCTTATTTAAGATGGTGGTCAGTAAAATCAGCCCATTAAGGACCAAATTATGAGTGGCGTGCTTAATATAGGTATAGCTATATGTTGCACCAAATTGCTATTATATATATATATATATATATATATATATATATATATATATATATATATATATATAAAAATATGTATTTAGGAATAAATAGAACACATTTTGCAATGTGAAAAATTCATATTTTTGTGTTGGGTTAGCGCACTTGAAAATATGTTATCAGGTTTGTGCTCGAGTAGGGTGTTTTCCCACTGTTTTTCTTCATTGACTTCTATGGGGGAATATGTTAACACAATATTTGAAATTCAGATTTTTGCACGCATTGCAAGCAAAAAACGCTTTACTTTTAAAGTGAAGGTCAATTTCGATGAATTAGTGCCCGGTTTTTAATAAACCTATTAAAAACAAGGGCACTTTAATTCATCAAAATTGACATTTCACTCATTTTCTTCAAAATCTTACCTTTTAATCCTGAAAGCCGCTCCAGCGATCCCCCCGGCCATCGGAAGCCTCTTCTTACGTCAGAAATGACGAATCCGGCTTCCTCCAATCACAGCTTTCCCCCGGGGGGGATCATGGCCTGATGCAACGCCGTGATTGGAGGAAGCCGGAGTTGTCATTTTGGATCCGTGAAGAGGGCTTGCGACGGGCGGAGGAAGCAGTGCAACGGCTGTCAGGATTAAAAGGTAAGTTTTTGAAGAAAATGAGTGAAATGGCAATTTTGATGAATTAAAGTTCCCTTATTTTTAATAGGATTATTAAAAACCGGGCACTAATTCATCGAAATTGACCTTCAGTTTAACTTATGATAAGTGCGCTACCTGACTCGTGCAAAAACCTTACATCTAGCGGAGTTAGTGCGGGAGCCTTAAATACTGCTCCACTTGTAATCTGGCCTTAAATAGGTCCTGTGGAGAACACTGATGATGATAATGATTATTAATATTATTATTATTGTCATACATTTTATTACATTCATAAAATAAGAATTAAACCTCACTGATTGCTATATTTAGAAGTCTTTGCTGAAACTATAACTTCGTGGGACTAGGTTTGTCAGGTGACCATCATTTAACCAGACAGTCCCGTATTTTAGCAGACTGTCCAGAAAATTTCACAAAAATACTGAACACTTAAATGTCCAGTTTATTTATTTAAAGTCCTTGTGTGTTGACTAAATGTAAAATGCATTATATGCCTCAACACATTACAAATATAGAGCAGAAATAAGTAAGGGGCAATCAAGGGGGGTCAAATCACTTCTGTTTACATGGGTTACTGGCAACCAAAGAGTTACAATTATTTATTTGTATTTTACTGGCAGCCAAAGGGGTAAAATGTTAATTACATGTGGTTGTGCTAACAGCATATCTGTTATCACATTTAGTCATACATTATGCAAAATAGATGAATAAATAAATATAAACAATTTGTATTATAAACCCAATAGTCTAGAAAAAAAAATCAAGTTATCCTATAAAACTTAAATAAATAAAGTTTATATGTAAAGTTCATAAAAATAATTTATAAAAATTATAAAAAAGTGTTGATTCATCCAAGGTAGTACAATTAGTATCCTAAATGACATCCAAAAAAATGATCCTCAATATGAAACTTAAAACTACGTAAGGAGTATTCTAGTCTCAATTTGAGTTTTTGTAAACAAAGTTCTAAACAAACGTGCCTATGCCGGGATGGACTAATCTGGAAAGCCACAAATGCTAGGTCTCTGAGTAGTGAAACTTACACCAGCAGCCTCCTCAGCCACTATTAGCTATGTGGCTTCCTTTTTTTTTTTTGGTGTCCAGTCAACGGTTCTGTTTGCTACTGCTCCAGCGTCTTCCTATTTTGGTGGCCAAGAGCGTAATTGTGACGTTCCAGTCGCATGTCCTTCACCAGACCCTTAGATATAGGTAGACAGAGAGCTCTGTATGGACCCTTGAGTTAGTCACTCTGGTACCAGATGCATCATCTCTGCTTTTCAGTGAAAATGCCTTTGTCAAGATACTTAGCCAAGGCCCCTCCTCTCTTTTTAAAGTCTCAAAAGTTCTTAACCCATTATTTGCCAAGGAAATGTTATAATAAATATTTCATACTTCAATACTATTCTTGTTTAGTTAATTAAATTGATTTAAGTTTTTTTTTAATTTTTTTACTCTTACTAGTAAAGATTTTAGATGTTACTTATTGTATATTTAACACTATGTATCAAACATTTGTATAAAAAAAAATAATCTTCCTGTTGGATTTGATTTTGATTTTTAGTATTGAATATTGAGAACTAAATTACATGAAAATTGTGCAAAATAATTTATTGAAAGAATATTGCAAAGTTGTTAAATTATGCATAAATAAACACCACATTCCAATCTCAAGGTGTTTACTATCCCTTTAAATCCAAAAAGGTTGTAGTATTGATATTTGAGACATTTTCCCCCAAAAGGGACATTACTCTCCACATTGAATTTCCCATAACATCTTTAATTATGGGTAGTGAAAGAGAAAAATATCGCAGTGCACTTACATTGTTTTTTTTGCCGGCTTTTTCTGTAATAACCCTGACACTCCTACATGTTGCAAAATGATTACTTAATATGTGCAGAATGTTTTTCTATTAATAACTAGTCAAGTTAGAAAACATACATATTTCGTTTTTTTGTAATGGGTATGTCTCTGGACTGCAAACAAAATCAAAGTATAAATGTTTATATAACATTTATTTTGTATGCACATCTTCTGCAATTCAGTGATAAATGGTGCATACATAAAATAAAAAGTGTTTATGCCCAATTAAAACTTCCTTATATAGATTATTTCTACCTTTTTTCTGTTATATATTAGATGATGATGATACATTTATAATTGTTGTCATTTGCTTTATTAATACAACATATATGTTAATAATGTTTTAACAAACTGGTTTGTTTTTAATGAACTGTAATTTTTACATTTTTAATTTTATTTTGTGTATTTTTATTATCTTAAATAATAGCTATGTAGTGGCATAGCAAACCCATTCTCTTGTCTTATCATCTTTCTGTCTGTGCAAAATGATGGTTGTTGGTATTTGTTTAGTGACTATTTTAGATTATAGAAGTGGCGTAAGTGTGAACATTATTTTTGTGATGGCATGCGCTAGTCTGGAGAACTGGCATCACTTGGGATGGGCGATCGCCTTCTGGTTGGCATTACTTCCTGCTGCAGATTAGAACAAAATGATCTAAGCAATTACTGGATTAGCCCTTGAAATGATTACATTGAAGCATCACTAAAGTCAAAATTAAACTTTAAGAACAACTTCATTTTATATTCGCACTTTCTGAGACACTAGCTCCTACTGAGCATTTGCAAGAGTTCAAAGTGTGTCCATATATAGATTTTTCGATTGGCTAATGGTTGTCACATGATACAGGGGGTAGGAAATGTAAGCAAATCTCGAAATTTGTATGAAACAAAATGTTATGCTCATCTGAAATTCAGAGTAAGTGCTATTGCAATGTCTTGTTATTGTACATTTGTTGATTAGGCATAGCCTACAATTTTATTGTTTAAAAAGATAGATAATCCCTTTAATACCCATTCCCCAGTTTTGTATAAACAACACGATTATATTAATACACTTTTTACCTCTGTGATTACCTTGTATCTAAGCCTCTGTAGACTACCCCCTTACCTCAGTTCTTTTGACAGACTTGCATTTTAGCCAGTCAATGCTGACTCTTAAATAACTCCTCGGGAGTCTTCACAATGTTATCTATTTGTCACACATGAACTAGCACTGTCTAACTGTTAAAAACTGTCAAAAGGCACTGAGATAAGAGGTGGTTTTTAACAGTTTAGAGATCAGTTTGAGCCTATCTAGGTTTAGCGTTCAACAATGAATACCAAGAGAACAAAGTAATTTTCATGATAAAAGTAAATTGGAAAGTTTTTTTAAAATTGCATGCCCTATCTGAATCATGAATGTTAATTTTGACCAGACTGTCCCTTTAATAGTCCTTTAGGAGTCAGTTCCTTAAAGAATAGATTAATGAACCAATGTATATTAATAAGTAAAGCTTTTTATAATTACTTTATTGTTATTGCAAAACATTATTTGGCAAATATTTAATTGTAAATATTGTTGCTATGACAATATCAATATAGTTATTATGTTTAAATAGTTTTTATTAACACATTTTTTGTTCATAAACCATACAGAAAGAAAGAGAATATCCCCCCTCCCCTCCAAACATCTTTCCAAAGGGACAAAGAGTAACATGTTAAAGGGCAACAACTTTACCACATTTAAATCATATTCCCCCACCATTTTCCTATATAACTAAAAAGTTGGGTGTTTTGAGCTCTGGGAGACAAATCAAGACACAGGTACTCTCAGTTGGCCCTTTACCAACAATTTCAGTATTAGAAGAGTTGTCGCTAAGTTGACTGCATGTAGGGTTATCATCCAACAATTAAATAAATATAATACGTTGCAATATAGAAGTCTGCGAATAAACTTTTAAGGTAATGCAAATAATACAGGTAATTTTCCCCTCAGAAGTCCCCCTTTCCTGTAATCCTGTTCTTAGAAGAGAGGAAAAAAACAACAACAAAAAAACAACGAGAAACTCTGGGGGGGGGGGGGGGGGGAGGGGAGGGGGGTTAGCACAGGGTGAGAGGGGGGGGGAAGAGAAGGAGGGGAAAGGGAGGGAGGGGAGAAAAGGGGCAGCTTCTCTACCCCCCAGCGATCCTCCCAGAACTACTGAAATCATTCAGATTCAGTGTTCAGAGGTTGGATTGTGCATCTTGTCCTCTACTGTGAGATGTCGAGTTACTAATCCAATAATACCATATCTTCTGGAATGAAGATCTATTATTTAGCGTGTCTGCTGCAGTTTCATACATAGTGTAGGTATAGCCGATTTTGTTGTGTATTTCCGACCATGGGGGTGATCCTACCTTCCAATATTTTGCTATACAGACCCTTGCCACTGTACAAAGGATTCTGATGAATGTGTTGATGGGTTTGTGAAATCTATCTATTTGTTCGTGTAACAGTGCCTGTTGAATCGTGAGTGTGAACTCCTCATCTAGTAGTTCACCAATTAGTGCAGAAAGCCTTTGCCATGTCTTACGTATCTCCCCACAGTCCCACCACATATGTCTATAGGTCCCCATCTCACCGCATCCTCTATAGCACAAGTTGCTACCATTTGGTCGCATTCGGGCCGTCCTCATTGGAGTTAAATACCATCTAAATATAGTTTTCATCACGTTTTCTTTTAAATCCATACTAATTAAACCCCTGTCAGCTTCCTGGATCAATCTCTCCCATTCTTGTAAGTCTTTAACCATGTCTAGATCCTGCTCCCATGCTAACATCATCCTGGGTTTAGCTCTGTTCGGTGGTGTCTGCAGTGCTATGTATATTCTAGATATATTGTGTTTGGTTCTAGTGAGGCTTGCACCGCAAATCTCTAACACCGTGGATTGCCCCCCCTTTGAGTTTTTCAAGAAGGAGTGTAAAGCCGAGTGTAGTTGGAGGTAGACATACCAGTGGAGTTTTGTGGGAGTAAGTCGTGATTGCAGCTGATTGAAAGATAATAGTTGTCCCTTCTGCATCACATCTGCCACCCTGTAGAGCCCCTTGTTCTCCCATTTGGCGACTATTGTACGGGAGTCTTCCGTCAGAAGACATCTGATTGGTGTCAGTAGGGAGAATTCAGGGAATAAGTCTGGTCGTTTGAGTGTCTGTCTCCAGGTCGTTGTGATCAGGTCTGAGGTGCATGTTTTAGTGTGTTCCCTATCTGAGGTAGAGTATTGCATGTCCCATAAAATTGAGTCTCTGTCTTCCCAGCCTCCCAACTCCCTTTCCAAGAACACCCAGGTGGCTTCCTCCTCTCTCCTCAGGAGGCAGGTGTCTTGGGCCAGTCTAGCAGCCCTATAGTATTCCATTAAGTCTGGGGCACCTACTCCTCCCGCTGCCCTGCTTCTGCATACCACTTGCCTCGCTTTTCTAGCCGTTTTTGGTCCCCTTATGTAAGCTAGTATTTCCGTTTGTAGTTTAGTGATATCAATTTTAACCAATTTAATGGGCAGAGCTCTAAAGAGATATAAAAGGCGTGGGAGTATGTTCATTTTTACTGACGCTACTCTCCCCATCCAGGAAAACCTGCACGTCCGCCATTTCAAAAGGTCTTTTCTAACCTGATTGAGGAGTGGGGTATAGTTATATTTGTATAGAAGTTGCATCTGTACTGGAAGATTAATACCCAGGTATTTGATTGTTTTGGCGACCCAGCGAAATTCAAAATTAAGTTCAATAATTTTACGAGTGTGTGGAGGAATAGCCACCGGAAGGAGCTCACTCTTTTCCATATTTATTTTGTAACCCGAGATATTTGAAAAGTCATGTAATAATTTATGTAAGTTGGGGAGTGATAAGAGAGGTTTAGTCAGGGTGAGCAGAATGTCATCCGCGAATAAGGATATTTTGTACTCAGATCGTGCCACCCGGACTCCCGATATATCCGGGTGGTTCCGAATTCCGGCCGCCAGTGGCTCAATGCAGAGGGCAAATAATAGGGGCGACAGAGGACACCCCTGCCTAGTTCCATTTAATATTGGGAAAAGAATGGATCTGTATCCCCCCGTAACAACCTGGGCTCGCGGATTTGAATATATTGCCTGCAACGCCCTCATAAAGGTGTCGTTGAAACCTAGTTCTTCCATGACCGTGAACATATATTTCCAATCTATCCTATCAAACGCCTTCTCCGCATCTAAAGATAGAATTAGAGAAGGCGTCTGTGTCTTTTCTAAGTGGTGAATTAAATTAATCACCCGTCTTAAATTATCTGGGGCCTCCCTATTCTGTATGAACCCCACCTGATCAGGGTGAATCAAGTGTGGCATAATCAGTTTAAGGCGATTGGCTAATATTTTAGTGAAAATCTTGAGGTCTTGGTTGATTAATGATATTGGTCGGTAGTTTTGACACCTCTTGTGGTCCTTATCTGGCTTGGGAATAACCACTATCTTTGCATCTAACAACTCTTGAGGAATTGGGTTACCTTCCATGATAAAGTTACAAAACTTGGTTAAATGTGGTACGAGGGAGTTTTTAAAAAGTTTGTAGTATTCACCTGGGAAACCGTTGGGCCCTGCTGCTTTCCCTGGTTTTAAGTCTTTGATAGCTTTAGATATCTCTGCAGGAGATATCGGAGCGTTAAGGGTAGTCTTTTGTTCCGTCGTCAACGGGGTCAGTCCACAGTCATTTAAAAAATTTCTCGTTTTGTTCAGCGTCTCTGTGTTGTGAGTCACCTTTTCACCGTCATATAGCTTGCCATAAAAGTTTGCAAAGGTGTCCACTATTTCCTTAGGATGTGAGGTCAAGGTTCCCTCCTCTGTTTCTATCAGAGGTATAGCTGACGCCCTACATTTCTCCCTAATTTTGTGTGCCATATATCTATCTGGCTTATTTGCGTAGATAAAATAATGCGATTTGAGCCGGTGTGCTGCTCTTGCCGCATGCGAGTTTAGGATTGTGGTTAGGGATTGTCTTTTGCCCTGGAGTGCTTGTAGGGTCGCTGGGCTCTTAGTCAGTTTATGTTGTCTTTCTAGTATTTCGATTTCTTTATGAAGTTGGTCTGTGTGTACTCTATGTTTCTTGGTAATTTTAGTTTTGAGCTGGATCAGTAATCCTCTAATTACAGCCTTATGGGCTGCCCATGTATACATTGGGTTTGTAGTTGTTTCTGTATTGATAGACCAGAATTCAGTCATAGCACGTACTATGTCGTTGTGATTTTGCTTGTTTTTTAGTAGAGTAGTGTCGTATGTCCAAGTTCTGCTTCTGTTAATGTCCCTCAGTCCGTCTAGATCAATAGAGATTATAGAGTGGTCCGACCACACGCAAGCATGTATAGCCGAACCACGCAACATGGGTTGTAATATCTGACTCAGGTAGATGTAATCAAGTCTTACATAAGAGTTATGTGCAGCTGAATAGAAGGTAGTGTCGGTGGTTTTCCCGTATAACGTGTACCATGTGTCCGTCAGGTTATGTGGTGTAAACGAGTCTTGTATAGCTTTGACAATACGATTATGTCTGTTTTGTTTAGGAGTCAGTGTCTTAACATGTGAGGATTGGATAGGAGTCATAGTAATGTTGAAATCTCCTGCTAATAAGATTTTTGTTTGTGACCAATCTGTCAGTAAATGGGCAATGTGGGTGAAAAATGTATGTTGGTTGTCATTGGGGGCGTAAACGTTGCACAAGGTAACCTCGTTATCTAGAATGCGTCCCTGCACTATCAAATATCTACCCTCAGGATCAGCCAGTGTGTTGTTGTGGTGGAATTCCACAGAAGAGTGGATCAGTATAGATACCCCCCGTGTCTTGTTAGGAGCCGTAGCGTGATAGTGTGTAGGGAACTGTTTATTCCAATATTTCGGTATATTGTCCTTTACAAAGTGTGTTTCCTGTAGAAATACCAATTTGGCACCTAATGCCCTATATTGATTCATTGCTAACCTACGCTTAATGTCCGTATTGAGGCCCCGGACATTATGAGAAATCAATTTAATCTTTGTATTCATAGGTGAGTGTATTGGATTGTGTTTCTTTGTGATATGGGGTATATGTGAGCAAACAATCAATGAGGTGGATCATCTTACCCCAATGCTTCTGGTCTATTGTGGTAAACTGCAGCTTGTGGTTCTTTATCTCTAGAGGATCGCTGGGAGGAGGGGAGAGAAAGGTATAGGGTAAATAACAAGATAACAAACATATAACATTTAATCAGTCCCCAACAGAGGGACAATTTAACAGCATCTGAAAACAGTCCTGAAGCCAAGCGAAAACCGCCTGGTCTCGAGTATGGGGAGGAGAATTACCAGCCCCCTAAAAAAAAAAAAAAAAAAAAAAAAAAAAAAAAAAAAATTAAACAATGAAAAAAAAATATATAAAAACCATTGGTAGAACAAGCGCTAGTGTAAGGCATATCAATCTCAAAGCCAACCAGGGATATCAATGAGATCAATAGTGGTTGGATATAAAGCCTGGGACAGGCAGACCCCTAGTATCATTCCTGCATCATGACCAGTGGAATTTAAGTCAAACTTTCGTGTAACAACAGGGGACCACATCTAGGTCTACAGTCTCTAGGTCCCCTATCGGCCAGAGATGAGAGGGAATCCGGGAAAGGAGAAGAGGACTCACGACACTCCGTCTTGTAGTTCATTTGTTTTTTGCTTCTTGTAACTGACCTTCTGCCAGGTCCTTTGGGTGTTAGATCTTATTGAGTCACTCTTCCTTGCTAGTGATGGATCCTGGTCTGGAATAGACGGGGGGTCCAGGCCTAATATACCACACACCTCTGGGATATCCTCCTGATGTTTGATGTTTATTGTTTTGGAGTCCTTAGTGATGCTTAGAACAAAAGGGAACCCCCATCTATAGGGAATTTGTTGTTTGCGAAGTATACTGGTTAGTGGTCTCAGAGAGCCTCTACGTTGCAGGGTACGTAAGCTTAAGTCCTGGAAAAATTGAATAACATTTCCCTGAAATTTATAAGTCGTGTTCTTTCTAGAGGCCTGTAGTATCTTTTCTTTGTCGGGAAAGAAGGTCATCCGGACTATCACGTCCCTTGGGGGTATACCATTTTTAGTTTTGGCTTTGAGAGCTCTATGTGCTCTTTCCACATGGAATGTGTAGTCGGGGGGTGAACCTGTTATCAAGTTAAAGAGTTGCGTAACATATGGCAGAATTTCCTTGGGTGTGATATCTTCTGGTATCCCCTTTAATCTTATATTGTTCCTTCTGCTCCTGTTCTCTAAGTCCTCCATTTTGTCTTGCATTTCCTGTAGGAGCTGTTGTTGATTGGAAACTGTTTGTGTTATTTCATCTACATTTTCCACCATTGAGTCCTTCTGATCCTCCAAAATATCAATTCTATTTCCCATATCAGTGAGGTCTGATTTGATTTCGGCTAAGCTGGATGTTACTGAGGTGTGTATGGAATCTATCTTCCCCCATAATTTTTCAAAATTATCCGTTAAATCTTTCTTAGATACTAGGGAATGTAGATCTGCTTTGGTAATTGGAGATTGGTCTTCAAAGTTTGGTGGTAGAGATTGGTCTGAATCATCTCCTGTCTCTAGGTCTTTGTTAGTTTTGCATATGTGTGAGGTTTTAAAAAAGGATGATACTGTAGAAGGGGTACTTGGGTTTGTTAGTTTCTCACCTTTTCCTCCTCTTCTTGTAGCCATTGTTGCTGTTCAATCAGATCCCAGGGACAGAAGAAATTAGGAAAATTAATTGAGTCAAAAAGATTCCTCTCTCTTCTCCAGCTCAAAGCGTAGTGGAGAAAAAAAAAAAAGGAAAAATGGTGCCAGTGGATTGAGGCAATTTTAAGTATTATAGATGTGTGGTTCCAAGATTCCCTCTCCTGGGAGTAATCAGCGCTGTTCTACCGCTTCTTCTTAGATATAATGCATGTGGAGGCTGGTGTCCCCCTACTTCAGCTGCAGCTACTACATATCACCGGGGTATGCTGCAGGCTTGTTATCAGTACAGTCTCTGAAAGTGCAACTTAACAAAATGTCAGGCACAGTGGAGAAAAAGTGCCAGATTGCATGTAATGCTCTTCTCCAGTTAGGTGTGGGCTAAGCCTTTTGTTAGAGGTGTATGTGTTATGCAAAATAATTCAATACAGTTCCACCAACTGAACAGATAGAGACTGCAAATATGTGGTTATTGAGAGCCTCTATGCACCTATTTATCTGTCTGCAAATCAGTTATTGTTTCTCAGCCTCAGCCCCTTACAGGTCACTCATATTTACTACCCTTTTGTGTAGCTCCGGATAGTAATATTTTATTATTTACGTTACTGGGGGAGCCTGATCTTTATAATCTTGTGGGTCCCAGGGGACCAGGCCGGTAGATTGCTTGTCCCAGAAAACAGTCCCAACAATTCCCAGGGGTTTAAGCGTTATTATTCGCTCTTTAGGGGTTTATAACGCCTGGGTCTGTATCCTCCAAGCCTGCCAGGGTTCCCCAATCTCTAGCGGCACTTAGTTAGGCGTGTGTGAAGTGGAGTATAGGCCCTGTGTCCCCTCGGTGTTTCAGCCTCCTCCCTGGGGACCCTCTTACCACTCAATGTGTGTTGCCGCCTCCTTATTCACTGGGGTCGTGTGTGTCTGACCTCCTCCGCCACCCGGCTGATATCAGATGGTGATGACTGGACCTTCTATGTCACCTCCGGCCCACTCCGAGGAACGGAGCTTGAAGATGCGGGCGGGGAAGTTCCCAGGCAAGATGGCGGATCTTCGCGCCAAACTCCAGCACAAGCGCGGTCTCTCTCCCTGCAGCCGTATCACACAGAACCCGTCGGGAATCGGTTAAGCCCAGCTCGTTCTGTCTTGAGGCTCTCTGATAGCGGGTAATCCTCCGGTTTTGTGTTGTCGCTTGTTGAGCAGCTCCTCTTCTCTACCGCCGGAGCTAGCAGCACCTAAGTTGTGTGGTGTTCCCCCAAACTTCAGGCGTTCTCTTCTACTCTCTCAGGGCTATGTTTCCAGAGCCTACTGGGGTAATCTGGATCCAAATTAGGCACCCCAATACAGCATTAATCCCTCTTTTTGCCTTAATATTGGAGAGCTCTCACTCTGAGCGTCTGTATCTCTCGGCAGTTAACTCCGCCTCTCAATATAGTTATTAAAGGGATACTAACCCCACATTTTTTTCTTTCATGATTCAGATAGAGCATGCAATTTTAAGCAACTTTGTAATTTACTCCTATTATTATTTTTTCTTTGTTCTCATGTTATCTTGATTTGAAAAAGCAGTAATAAAAGTTTAGGAGCCGGCCCATTTTTAGTTCAGCACCTTGGTAGAGTTTGCTGATTGGTTTGCTACATTTAGCCACAAATCAGCAAGTGCTACCCAGGTGCTGAATAAAAAATGGTCCGGCTCTAAAGCTTACAGTATTGCTTTTTCAAATCAAGATAGCATGAGAACAAAGAAAAATTGATAATATGAGTAAATTAGAAAGGTGCTTAAAATATCATGCTCCAAAAAAAATTTTCTTTCACTTGTTTTATAAAAGGATAGATATTTTCCCGGCCAATTGAAGCTATAGAAAAGGCAGAAATATTTAATTTACATCTATTTTTAATCTCTGTTTGTTAAAAGACTTTGGGAAGGTTTTTTGCATTTTTGATCTGGAATCACTAATAATAACAGAGATGGCGCTTCCTACATAAAAAGTCCTAATCATACTGGAGAAAAACCTGAATTGCCCAATAGCCTTAAAGGGACATGAAACCCAAACGTTTCTTTCAATTTTTAGATAGAACATACAATTTTAATCATCTCTTCAATTTTCTTCAATTAATACATTTGCTTAATTCTCTTGGTATCTTTTATTGAAGGAGCAGCAATGCACTGCTAGGAGCTAGCTGAACATATCAGGTGAGCCATGACAAGAGGCATATATGTGTAGCCACCAATCAGCAGCTAGCTCCTAGTAGTGCATTGCTGCACATGGGCCTACTTAGGTATTCTCTTCAACAAAGGATACCTACCATAAGAACAAATCAAATTAGATATTAGAAGTAAATTGAAAAGCTGTTTAAAATTGTATGCTCTATCTGAATCGTGAAAGTTTAACTTAGACTTTACTGTCCCTTTAAAGGGGAATTGCAATAGTGATCTAATGCATTAGAGCGTGTTATTCTGTACTTTTTGTGTTTGCTTCTCAAACACAGCTGACCTAAAATCTAAAGTTGTTTAAGCTCTGCTGTAAAAGCACTCGGTTTTAGTGATTCTTTTTACTGGGGAGTAAACGGTTGTAGGTTGTGTAGAGCTGCATTCACAGCTGGCAAACTGAGTAGGCACACACTCCCCATGCAGCTGCCCGCAACCAACCTGCTGTATGCTCTGCAGGCCCTGAGTACAGTAAAAGCTATTCCTAGAACAATGAAGGTTCTCGCAATACTATATTGTAAAGACCAATACCTGTCAAAATTGAAATGTGCTAATATGCATGTTGGAATGTTCATTTTAATTAAAGAAAGGACCTATTACATGGATTTAAAGCAATAATCTTCACGTGTAAAGATGGGATGTCCTTAAATATTAAGCACATAGAGCAGAAACCCTATACTTTTTACTAAAGTGTTTTAAAATTCCAGTCATTTTTTTTTCATGATTCAGATAGAATATGCAATTTTAAAGCATTTTCCAATTTTCTTATATTATCAGATGTTCTTCATTCTCTTGGTATCCTTTATTGAAGGAGCAGCAATGCACTACTGGGAGCTAGGTAAACCAAAGACAAGACATATATGTGCAGCCACCAATAAGCAGTTAGCTCTCAGCTCCTGAGCCTACCTAGGTATCGTTTTCAACAAAAGAATACCAAGTAAAAAAAGCAATTTAGATAATAGAAGTAAATTGGAAAGTTATTTAAAATTATATAGATATGTATCTGAAGCATGACAGGAAATGGTAGGGTTTCGTGTCCCTTTAACAAGACAGATATTCACGTTATATCTTAACTAGACCACAGGTGAAATAATCAGCTGATGGGTGAGCTGATTATTTCACCTGTTCCCTAATTAAAGGGACATTATACACTAGATTTTTCTTTACATAAATGTTTTGTAGATGATCCATTTATATAGCCTATGCAGCTTTTTATTTTTAAAATGTAAAGTTTTGCTTATTTTTAAATAACATTGCGCTGGTTTTCAGACTCCTAACCAAGCCTCAAAGTTTTAGGAGAATACTTATGTATACCTACTCCATACCTACTGCATGTTAAAATTTTTATTTAGCATGCTGTTAAATAAAAAATTGGTGTATACTGTCCCTTTAAGATATAATGAATATCTAGTCCTGAGGACTGAAGTTGATAAACATTGCTTTACTTCCTGTTAGTAAGATTCCTCTAGCTAAGATTTATTTTGTGAACAACATGTAGTAAAGTTTATAGCCATAATACCACCTAGGCCAGTGAGTTTGACTTGGTTTCTGAGACCAGTAACACATGTAACTGATAGCTTTATCTTAAAATAAATAGGGCAAATCTAACAAATGATAAATGGTTAACACAATGCCTTAAATAAAATGGACCCCGTGCCAGCTTCTAGTGAGCAAGCAGGGCCAGAGAGCAGCAGATGTCTGGAAAACCGTGTTCTAATATAAGAATTTCATTTGCTAGTGGAAATTTCTGAGTGGAGGAGTCGCAGAGACCTTTTTAACATTTCTATAAATACCAGTTTGCAGATGTTAGACTGCTGTCTGCTCTTTCTCGTGGGAGTGCTTGAAGCCGGTCATTGGCTGTGTTAGCCATCTTACATGACCATTATTAGCTGTATTTTACACAAAACTGTCAGTTGCGCATTTTCAAATGACAAAATAATACAAGAAAAGACCTATGACATATATTGAGCATGCCCATTTATATTTGTTGACCAACATAAACTATAAGGTCTTAAAGGGACATGAAACCCACATTTTTTCTTTCATGATTTAGAAAGAGAATACAATTTTAAACATCTTTCTAATTTACTTCTATTATCTCATTTGCTTTATTCTCTTGATATTCTTGGCTGAAAAGCATATCTAGATATGCTCAGTAGCTGCTGATTGGTTTCTGCACATAGAAGCCTCGTGTGATTGGCTCACCCATGTGCATTGCTTTTTCTTTAACTAAGGATATCTAAAAAATAAAGCAAAATAAATAATAGAAGTAAATTGTAATGTTGTTTAAATTTGTATTCTCTTTCTGAATCATGAAAGAAAGATTTTGGGTTTAGTGGTCCTTTAATAAGACACTAATTAAATGTATTTCCTATCTGAACAGAGTTTTGTTTGTGTGTTGACCCTTCCTTTCATAATTACACATGATATTCACCTTCATTTTTTCTATAAATACATTAAAATTGAATTACAGGTAGATAACCCTTTATCCATATTGCTTAAAGGGACAGTCTAGTCCAAAATAAACTTTCATAATTCAGATAGGGCATGTCATTTTAAACAATTTTCCATTTTACTTTTATCACTAATTTTGCTTTGTTCTTTTGGTATTCTTAGTTTAAAGCTTAACCTAGGAGGTTCATATGTTAATTTCTTAGACCTTGAAGGCCACCTCTTTTCAGAATACAGTTTAACAGTTTTTCACCACTAGAGGGTGTTAGTTCATGTGTTTCAAATAGATAACACTGTGCTCATGGAGTTACCTGGGAGCCAGCACTGATTGGCTAAACTGCAAGTCTGTCAAAAGAACTGAAATAAAGGGGCAGTTTGCAGAAGCTTAGATACAAGATAAGCACAGAGGTAAAAAGTATATAAATATAACTGTGTTGGTTATGCAAAACTAGGGAATGGTAATAAAGGGATTATCTATCTTTTAAAACAATAAATATTCTGGTGTAGACTGTCACTTTAAGACCAGAAAAGTTTTTTGGATTTTGGAATAGTTTGGCTTTTGATATTTGCATCTGTAAAATGGAATAGTTTGGGGGGGGGGGGGGGGGTTGTTGATGGTACCAAGTGTAAACCAATATTTACATGTCATAATACAGCTTATACATGCAACCTAAAGGTAGTTTTATATAATGTGTAATACTTTTGTATACATAGTACCATCAGAAAGATAGTACAGTACTGTAATCACAAAGGTGATATTTGTTGTTTTAAATAAATATAGACCATTATTTGCATCTTAGAACACAAAAAAAACAAACCAAAGATACAGGCAGAGAAGATTGTAATTTACAAGCGGGGAAATAGTAATTTTTGATAATTTAGTTTAAAAAAAAAATTAATTAAAGATGGATTTCAGAATAAGTTTGGATTTTGGGATTCAGGATTTGTACCTGCATATTAATAGGCATATTGTTGTTGATGTAATTGCATTGCCACAACACTGTTGCCTAGATCATGTACTGTTCCCTAAATTAAACCCTTATGGGGGGGGGGAATCTGATGTAAAAAATAGAAGTTATGTATGTGTCTCTCCTTCACATCCAGGGCCAGGCATATATGCAGTTATCAAGCTAACATTGCCTTGGTAGAAATCTTTAAGGGTCCTGGCAGTAAGGACAAAATGTAGTAGATAATCTCATCAGACCAGAGAGCTGTAGAGATATGAGCCCTCAGAAAGCTATTATTTATTAACAGTGCTATGGCTGTGATCAGCTGCCTCTAGATGCGATAATACTTTACCTTACTGCAAGCTCTCCCACTGCAAATAACCTTATCTGCTGCTGTCTTGCCCCAAACCTTAGTTAACCCTAATCTCAACTTTATCCCAGTGCTAGAGCCCTAATGACAATCATGGATCTGTAAAAGGACAGTAAACACATTGTAATTACAAGACTTTGTGTTTAATATATCAGCTTAAAGTTTTAAAAACAAATTAACATCCATTTTACTGTAATTATTTCTCAACAGCCGAACTTCACCCATTTGCTTATTTGGCTAGCTACTGTTATAAAGTTAGTATAAAGTACATTATGTTGCAGTTGTTATCAGATGAAGCCAATGAGAGACAGCTATGTATCAGGGTTGGTCTTGAGAAGTCAGCAGGGGGGCAAAATAATGAAAATATATTGCAAAGTTATTTTATTAATATTATTATTATCGGTTATTTGTAGAGCGCCAACAGATTCCGCAGCGCTATAAACATAGACGGTATACAAGGTAGCAATTATTGGGAACAAATGGGTAGAGGGCCCTGCCTAGAGTCACTGCTCTTGTGAAGGTGATCTGCAAACAGTTAGGCTCCTAGGCTTACATTCTAAGGGGGTTCATGGCAGATGGCAATGGAGGAGAGGAACTGGTATTGGAAAGGTTGTATGCATCCCTGAACAGAAGAGTCTTTTTAGGGAGTTGTGCAAACTAATAACAAATTTATCAGTAGTTTTTGGCATAGGGCTAGTTCTGACACTGGCTTATTTTCAACATATTTGAGTTACAGTATAGTTCTAATGTACCCAGTGTCAGAATGCAGAATACCAGAAACGTTGTTTGCACAATAAATAACTCCAAATATTTACACGTCTAATTATTAATATGGGCAGAGACGTTATTGTTATTATTATTATTATTATTATTAATACATTTTTTTGTGCTAGGATAGGCATGTTTTATCTACTAATAAAGCTGGGGGATTGCCCTTATCAGATAGCGAGTTATCTGTGTGTTATGATTTGTGCATAAATGTGTTTTCTCTTTGGTTAAATAAAAATAAAATATTTAAAAAAAAAAGTTGTTAAAAATTATATTTTTTTATTATCCAAAACATCTAGTTGGCTCTCTTTTATAAGCATTATAGAATATGTAAACACATTTATTAATTTATTCATTTAATATTGTGTCTCTCAAATACCCCAGATTTGGACCAATTTTCACTTACACAAAAAGAACTGCATAATTTAACAACTTTTAAAATGGATATTGGAGGATGTTTTTTTAGCACAGTTTAAAGGAATATTTAATCTAAAACAATGATAGTGATGTATTCAAAACAAAGTTTACCCTGGGAATAATATACAGATGCATTTAGTGTCCCTAAAGAAATGGGCATTGTCATGTTGTATCCCCCAAGGCAGAACATGCAGTGATCTGAGATCTCATCACAGAAAATGCAGAATGTCTGTGGAAAGAACAGTACACAAGCAGGAACTGTTAGCTCTTTCGCTTTGCAGCGCTGCGCCACATTAGCCTGTTCTATTTAAACAGCGCTGTGCTCTGTCTGCACTGTGTAAGTTTTCCTTAACATAGTGCCACCAGAGTAAAGCGCTGTTTGAAGAGGACAGACAAATATTGATGACCGTCAATGCTTTAGTGTAACTGACTAATTTAAAGGAACAGTCTACTCCAAAATGTATTGTTTTAAAAATATAGATAATCCCTTTATTACCCATTCCCCAGTTTTACACAACCAACACGTTTTTATTAATACTAGTCCTAAAGCCTGTGTACACGGGCCAATTTTTGCAGTACAGCGGTTCCACCCCTTGCGCTCTCTCTCTACCCCCCCTCTCTTCTGCTCTCTCTTGCTCTCTCTTTATCCCCCTCTCTTCTGCTCTCTCTCCCCCTCTCTTTGCGCTCTCCCCCCTCTCTTTGCGCTCTCCCCCCTCTTTTGCGCTCTCTCTCTCTCTCTCCACCTCCCTTTTGCTCTCTCTATCCCCCTCTTTTGCTCTCTCTATCCCCCTCTTTTGCTCTCTATCCCCCTCTTTTGCTCTCTATCCCCCTCTTTTGCTCTCTATCCCCCTCTTTTGCTCTCTATCCCCCTCTTTTGCTCTCTCTATCCCCCTCTTTTGCTCTCTCTATCCCCCTCTTTTGCTCTCTCTATCCCCCCTCTTTTGCTCTCTCTATCCCCCCTCTTTTGCTCTCTCTATCCCCCTCTCTTTTGCTCTCTCTATCCCCCTCTCTTTTGCTCTCTCTATCCCCCTCTCTTTTGCTCTCTCTATCCCCCCTCTCTTTTGCTCTCTCTATCCCCCCTCTCTTTTGCTCTCTCTATCCCCCCTCTCTTTTGCTCTCTCTATCCCCCCTCTCTTTTGCTCTCTCTATCCCCCCTCTCTTTTGCTCTCTCTATCCCCCCTCTCTTTTGCTCTCTCTATCCCCCCTCTCTTTTGCTCTCTCTATCCCCCCTCTCTTTTGCTCTCTCTATCCCCCCTCTCTTTTGCTCTCTCTATCCCCCCTCTCTTTTGCTCTCTCTATCCCCCCTCTCTTTTGCTCTCTCTATCCCCCCTCTCTTTTGCTCTCTCTATCCCCCCTCTCTTTTGCTCTCTCTATCCCCCCTCTCTTTTGCTCTCTCTATCCCCCCTCTCTTTTGCTCTCTCTATCCCCCCTCTCTTTTGCTCTCTCTATCCCCCCTCTCTTTTGCTCTCTCTATCCCCCCTCTCTTTTGCTCTCTCTATCCCCCCTCTCTTTTGCTCTCTCTATCCCCCCTCTCTTTTGCTCTCTCTATCCCCCCTCTCTTTTGCTCTCTCTATTCCCCCTCTCTTGTGCTCTCTCTATTCCCCCTCTCTTGTGCTCTCTCTCTCTTCCCTCCCTTCGGACAAACACACTTGGCCTTTTATAGTATAGGATACTCTTTAGTCTGTGATTACCTTGTTTCTAAGCCTCTGCAGACTGTCCCCTTATTTCAGTTCTTTTGACAGACATGCATTTTAGCCAATCAGTGCTGACTCTTAAATAACTCCACGGGAGTGAGCACAATTTTACCTAGATGATACACCTGAACTAGCAGTGTCTGAACGGCGAAAACTGTCAAATGCACTTAGATAAAAGGCAGTTCATCGGCTTAGAAATTAGCATATAAGCCTACCAAGGTTTAGCTTTCCATAAAGATCACCAAGAGAACAAAGCAAATTTGATGATAAAAGTAAATTGGAAAGTTGTTTAAAATTACTTGCCCTATCTGAATCATGAAAGTTTTATTTTGACTAGACTGTCCCTTTAAAATTGAATTTCATTTTAAACTGACCTGCTGAAAAATCTTTACTAAAAAAACTCTTATTGCAGAAAGTGAAAAAAAAAGTTCTGCCTCTGGGGTTGTAACCTAGGTTTCCTTCAGGAACATAAAAGCCCACAATTTTCAAAATTAAATTACAGAAAAGGGGGCAAAATAAATAAGGAAAGGATATTGCAACATTTTTATAAATTTATTTTTTACCACAAATAAACATACTCTATTACAATCTCAAAGTATGTAATGCCACTTTAAAAACTTTTGCCATGGTTAAAATTTATGGACTTTTACCGAAACAAATTGTCTGATATATACATTTGTAGCAATAAAGTTAGTTTGCCAGCTCTATTTTTGCTGTGCAAAGCCACCCAAATGACCACTTTCTGAAAATAAATAGTGAAGTAACTTTCTTTTTTGGCCTCTCCTATAAGTTTAAACAAGAGGCCTACAGTGTTCTTAGCTTTGACACTGGTATTAACCTGATCTTAAGTACTTCTGAAGCTGTAGCCTTAAAGAGTAAATGAGACTGGGAGTTTTCCTTAGTATTTCCTGTAGTTTCCGGGATGTGAAGCAATTTCCAAATAGCTTATTTATTTATTTTTTAAAATTGAATTTAGAGAATATACTGTGAATACTGTGAATATTATAACCTCTTAAAACTTTTGTGTGGTGTTAAATCTCTCCACAGCTTATAAAGTTAAGCTAAATTTATCTCTTTTCAGGTGATTTGGAACAGTGAATAGGAAAAGTGAGGATTTTTTTTTAAGCGTAATACACTTTGACACTTTAAAGGCGTCTTTGTAAAAGAACATGTAAAAAAAAAAGTCTCTCTTCCTGAACTGACTCCAGGGTTTATGTCCTCTGAATTAAAGCAATATGAATTGAAAAAAAAAACAATATGAACTTTGCTAATGCTAGTATTTTGAAATATTATATACCTGTTAGTGCTACATTATATGCTCTAGGAGAGTAAGCAGGGAGTTTAAGAATAATGTGGCATTTGTTTTCGTTTTACAACTAGTCAATAAAATGTGTGTGTTATGAACCCCCCCTTTTTTTTTTCTTTTCTTTTTTTTTATCTTGATAGTGTGCTGCTTGTTCTCGCATACGAGCAGAGACCCTTCCCACTAGCGCTTTTAAAACTCTTTTTATTATGCCAAACGATTTCTTGTGAACAAAATGTAGAGTTCATTGTTTATTTAACTTGAATTGGACAGTTCACTAGCTTATTACTATATGATTACAAAGGCCTGATGTTTTTGCCATAGGATGTCCTCGTTAAGAATGCTTTGCTTTCATAGCGATACTGTATACCTAACATACTGACTGTGACCTTTCCTCACCCGCTGTGGAAAAGTATAATCATTTTCTGTATATCTAGTAGATAACTGCTTTATACCGCTTGGCTAGCATCCATGTTGTATGCTTTTGGAATGCAATACGATTCTGCTTTGCAAATCAGATTTTTATTTTTTTTAGATTTCTAATTAAAAAAAAAAAAAAAGTATATTTTTTGTTTTTAAACTACATATTGTTGGGAACTTTAATACATTTAAAAAAAATATTATTGATATTTCTTGAAAATATGTTAAAGTGACAAAAACCCTACATTTTCTTTCATGATTCAGATAGATCATACAATTTGAAACAACTTTCCAATTTACTTATGTTAGCAAATTTGCATAAGTCTCATTGTGTCCTTTGTTGAAGAAGCAACAATGCACTTCTGGGAGCTAGCTGAACACACCTTTAAGCCAATGACAAGGGGCATATGCATGCAGCCACCTATCAGCTAGGTCCCAGTAGTGCATTGCGGCTCCCAAGCCTACCTGTCAGACTGAGAATTAGTAGGAGCATTTACAGGAAGTACACTGCTGATACTGCTGTATAAGCTTAATTTACAGTTAAACCGCATTTACCTCACATTTTGTTTGGCAACTGCTTCTGTTTCATGTATATGATAGATGTTTTGAGTACCGTGTCCCTTTGAGATAACCCAGGGTTGGAGAAGGTTTGGGGAATTTATATTGAAAGAGCTGTGATATGAAAGGTGGGAAATTCCTGGGTTTAAGTTATTGCTTTATACCCAGCTAAACTCTGTATCGTCCTGAGCCCTCATATAATATGCAATTTACCTCAGGCTGTGTGCTGGTAATATACAGTGTGTGTATGTATAGCGTTGCAGAGTCTGTTGGTGCTCTACAAATAACCAATAATAATATATATATATATATATATATGTGTGTGTGTGTATGTATAGAGTTGCAGAGTCTGTTGGCGCTCTACAAATAACCGATGATAATAATAATAATATATATATATGTGTGTGTGTATGTATAGAGTTGCAGAGTCTGTTGGCGCTCTACAAATAACCGATAATAATAATAATATATATATATCTGTGTGTGAATGTATAGAGTTGCAGAGTCTGTTGGCGCTCTACAAATAACCGATAATAATAATAATATATATATATCTGTGTGTGTATGTATAGCGTTGCAGAGTCTGTTGGCGCTCTACAAATAACCGATAATAATAATAATATATATATCTGTGTGTGTATGTATAGCGTTGCAGAGTCTGTTGGCGCTCTACAAATAACCGATAATAATAATAATATATATATCTGTGTGTGTATGTATAGCGTTGCAGAGTCTGTTGGCGCTCTACAAATAACCGATAATAATAATAATATATATATATATATCTGTGTGTGTATGTATAGCGTTGCAGAGTCTGTTGGCGCGCTACAAATAACCGATAATAATAATAATAATAATAATATATATATCTGTGTGTGTATGTATAGCGATGCAGAGTCTGTTGGCGCTCTACAAATAACCGATAATAATAATAATATATATATATATCTGTGTGTGTATGTATAGCGTTGCAGAGTCTGTTGGCGCTCTACAAATAACCGATAATAATAATAATAATATATATATCTGGGTGTGTATGTATAGTGTTGCATAGTCTGTTGGCGCTCTACAAATAACCGATGATAATAATAATAATATATATATATATATATATATATCTGTGTGTGTATGTATAGTGTTGCATAGTCTGTTGGCGCTCTACAAATAACCGATAATAATAATAATATATATATATATCTGTGTGTGTATGTATAGTGTTGCAGAGTCTGTTGGCGCTCTACAAATAACCGATAATAATAATAATATATATATCTGTGTGTGTATGTATAGCGTTGCAGAGTCTGTTGGCGCTCTACAAATAACCGATAATAATAATAATATATATATCTGTGTGTGTATGTATAGTGTTGCATAGTCTGTTGGCGCTCTACAAATAACCGATAATAATAATAATAATATATATATCTGTGGGTGTCGCCATCACCATAGAGGGCAAAGGGTTAAGAAGTTTCCCATTCCCTTTCAGTAGCCAACAAGAGCTTCCTAATTGGGGACATCCTGTAAATAAATGTTTTAAGTGCGTACACTTTTTGATGCATATATTAACAAACCAATGTTTTATTCATTTTATTCTTAAAGGGAGATGAAACCCACAATTTTTCTTTCATGGTTCAGACAGAACATACAATTTTTAAACAACTTTCCAATTTACTTCTATTATTTAATTTGCTTTCTTCTTTTGTTATCCTTTGCTGAAAGGTTTATCTAGGTGAGCTCAGGAGCAGCAAATAACCTAGGTTTTTACTGCTGATTGGTGGCTTCATATATATACTGATTGTCATTGGCTCACCCATGTGTTTAGTTAGAAACCAGTAGTGCATTGCTGCTCCTTCAACAAATGATACCAAAAGAATGAAACACATGAGATAATAGAAGTAAAATAGAAAGTTGTTTAAAATTGTATTCTTTATCTGAATCATGAAAGAAAATGTTGGGGTTTCATGTCCCTTTAAATAACTGTTTTTTTTTTCTTCTCAACTATGTCTTGTACACCAGGTGCACTCCTGAGCTAAAATTTGGCAAGTGTGGATACTTGCACATGCTGCTCCTGATTGGTTTATTCACAAGGTCCTGCTTATTAAACATAGTGGTAAATGCCCCACAGTACATTGCTTCTGATATGTGAGGGAATTAAACACAGTGACCAGCGAGCATTTGCGCAATGATACTAATCTCTTACGCCTTACGGCATTTTGGTACTGCATTATAATTTCCTGTTAAACCAAATAAATAAACATTTATTCAGCTCTTTGTGCTGACACTCAGACATATTACATTGAAATATTTTGAAACTCTATATAGCAACAGACATTTTATCTGACTTTCTGTCACTGCTCTGTATATATTTTATTTATATTTTACTATTATCCAAACAGAGCAACCTCATTTTATTTCTAATGCTGAACGAGTTTTATAGTAACTATAATAATCTAAAAACGTAAATGTATTAAATGTTTACCTTAAATTAGTGAGCACATTGCACACCCACCCTGACTTTTCATACATATGGTCAAACATCATCAAAGTTGATAGCCTGTGGCCTTTTGCGTAAAGGAGAACTTTAGCTCTTGACAAACAAACCTGTGTATTTTATCACGTTTAGCACTTGTGGAATTTTCCTCCTCCCCTGATTTCATTACGGGATCTTGGCATAGGCAGGAGGCTTGAGTCAATGCTCTGATTATAGCATTGACAATGGCTTCATTGCTGGGTCTTATTGAAAACTGACACCCAGAAAAAAAAAAAAAAAGTTGCGGCCTATGCGTGCAGTAGGAGTTCCACATCAAGCTGCGTTGTGTGTGTTACATTGCCAAACAGTAAATCAGCTGTGCTGTGCGTCAGCCAGACGGCAGTAGCAGCACTTGCTGCCTGTTTCCATCTTACTGCAAATCCTGGGCCTATCACTCGATAGACCTGGAAAGGAAGCAGTTAGGAAGCGAGTGCCACTGCTAGTTCACAATGTTCCAGTGTGGTTGGAAAGTCTGAGAAATGGGCTTGGGTGAGAAAGAACAAGACCTTATTGACAGGGTTCAATCCTGCTCAGGTCTGTTTCACATCAGCTTATTAAATCCTTTTCCTTTTTTTCTCTTTTCTCTTCCCTGTGTCTTTAGAACTTTCACCTATTTTAGTGTTTGTGTCTCACAGGATACAGAAAAACACAACGGATAGAAAAGTCATTTTTATATCCAAAGGGATTGCTAAGACCTGTAAATCATCAAGAAAATTATTACCTTCCAGAGTCTCTTTTTTATATATTTTACAATTTATTTTGTGTGTCTCTTGTTGCACATTTGTATTAGTTTTTATCAGGAGGGCTACTGATTTGCTTCAACAGCTACCTGATTTGTAAAGCAGATGGTAGAGCATTGTGTCCTAAAAAGGGACAGTAAACACCTTGTTTTACAAGACATTTCTGTTGTCTTGCTATAGCATCATATTTTTAAAACAACTAGTCCACAAATCCAGCAGCACCATCCAAGTAATATACACTTTTACTTTATTAGTACCTGGAAGCAACATAACATGACATTTCGGGCTCAAATGCCCTTAATCATTTTTAAAACTGATATCTTTTTTGCTGCAGTTGTTTTTCAGTAGACAAACTTTACCTATCACATGCCTTATTTATAGGAGCCAATATGTGCAGTCTGCAGCTGACCAGGCTAGCCACATTTATTAAGTTAGCATAAAGTGCATTTTTTGTAGTTGTTCACAAAATACTAAAAGTCCAGCGCTCTTGGAAAATGCACGCCACCAGGGGTCACTGCTTCAGACCCCTCATAAGTATGCAACAAAAAAGTCCTAAAGCTAAAAAACATAGTAGCAACGTTTCGGGATTGCTACCTTAATCATGCTATCTATTTTTTGTAGTTGTTATCAGTTAAAGCCAATTGGGCAAAGACATGTAGTAGGTTAGCCTTGAAAACCCGGCAGGGTGCATTTCAAGTATATCCGCACCTCCAATTCAATGGCAATAAAGTTCTTTTGTAAAAAATGAAAAAAGTCCTTTTTTGAAAAAATACACACACACAAATACACACACACACAAATACACACACACGCCCACACCAAAAAAGACAGACGGTACTCAATAGTAATCAGTATTTTTATGGATTACTTTTTCTTTGCAAACCCATTAAGTGAAATTTCTTTTTTTGTTTGTTTGAATATTTTTTGATCTATATATCTTTATTTATATATAAATATAACCACCAATTTTTCTTCATTCTCTTGGTATCTTTTGTGGAAAAGCACGGATGTATGCTCAGGAGCGTGCCTCTTTCTGGAGCACTAGATGGCAGCCCTATTTCCGGCCATGTAGTGCTCCAAATGCCTAACTACATAACTCTTAAGCAATTAATATAATGGGAACGTAGCAAATTTGATAATAGAAGGAAATTGGAAATGTTTTTTTTAACTTGTATGCTCGCTCTGAATCACAAAAGAAAAGGTTTGGGTTTCATATCCCTTTAAATCCATTGTTGTGCTGTAGAGTACTTTGTGTCCTTGTTCCCATATTAACAGTGATGTTATTTACTAGATCACTGAGTTACCAATTATATCTTCTTCTTTTTTCTCTCTTTTCAGGATGGGTCTTACTTGGCTGAATTTCTTTTGGAAAAAGGCTACGAGGTAAGTGATTGAGAGCAAGAGCAGACTGATGAAATCATTTGGATGCAGCATCCTCCAGAGCTTCCTCCTCTTCTGTCCTCTCTTGCGTGTTTTCCATTCAAAACACAGATAACAAGTCAAAGCTTTGAACAAATAAAATGTGCAGCATGTTCTGTAATCTTGCCAGCTTATTGTACTGTTTATCACAGAGTCCACTAGTGGATTCCCTCGGCTCCTCGGGGTATAAGCGCTGTGTACATTTCCCGCACGGTCAGATAAGCAGTAACCTGTTCAGGCCATAGCTGTAAAGAATTAGGGAATGGTTTATGATGTAATGTACTACATAAAAAAACACACTCCCAATGAAGTCACTTTAATTTGGAAATTAAGCTAAGCAATAAAAAAAATGCTTGTTAATGCAAGGCAGACGCATGGTATAAAATTATACCTGAAGTCTTTTTACCATTAAAGGGACAGTATACTGTAAACTGTTCTCGCCTATTAATTTGTTCCTAATCCATTTTATCTGGTGGAGTTTATTAAATTGTTTACAAATAGTTCCTTTACTTTTATTTTGTCTCTTGATATAGCTGGTTTTGCCTTTTTTTTTTTATCCCCACTTTTGAGATTATAATTTAAAATGTCTAATTTTGTATAATAAACTCTGCAATATACTTTTCTTATTTACGTTGTCCCTCTCCCATTCCTGTAATTTAATTCTCAAGGCAATTGGAAAACCTATAACATTTAGAAGACCTTGCAAGCCTCACACTGCTACATTCTACACAGTGATTGTTTGATAAGTATAGTGGCTTCTTTATGTCTGCCCTAATTTGGCTTCAACAGTGTAGATTAGATGAGAGAATTTTAAAAGGATACAGATTTTTTTTATTTATTATTGCAGCAGTGTGTGTCTCTATCTATGTGTTTAATCCCTGCATAAGATTTATATTTTAAAGCCCATTTCAGAGAGTGAATTAAATTCTGTTCCTAAGTTGGGTACTGCTGATGACTAGAGGCTATACACATATGCTTCTCCTGATTGGCTTACCAGCTGGGTTCAGTTTAGGAGTAGGATTGCATTGGTACTGTGGAGTTGACTTTAAAGGGACAGTAAACAATAAATAAATGCTATATATAATGATGTATTCAAAGCAAAGGTTAGCCTGAGAATAATATACAGATGTATTGCACAGTTTAAAAGCCTCTTATCTCCTCTGCTGAGACCAATTAGGAATATATTTAAATGAGCTACTACAGTCAAAGGGACATGAATCCCAATTTTTTTCTTTCACGACTCAGACAGTGTATACAATTTTTAAAAAAAGTTTCCAATTTACTTCTATTATCAAATTTTCATCATTCTCTTGTTATTCTTTATTGAAGAGATATCTAGATAGGTAGCGCACACATCTCTAGAACACTACATGACCGGAAATAGTGCTGCCATCTAGTGCTCCTGTTAATGTATAACATTGTTGCAAAACTGCTGCAATATATTACTGTAGACACGTGCACACTCATGAGCTTACATTCTTGCTTTTCAACAAGGGATAACAAGAAAACAAAGAAAATGTGATAACAAAAGTACATTGGAAAGTTGTTTTAAATTGTATGTTCTATCTGATTAATGAAAGAAAAATTGTTGGTATTATGTCCCTTTAAAGGGATACTAAACTCAATTTATTTCTTTCATGGTTCAGATAGAGCATGCAATTTCAAGCAACTTTCAATTATACATGTTTCTTCATACTCTTGCTATCTTTATTTTAAAAAGCAAGAATGTAAAGCCCATTTTTGGTTCAGCACCTGGGTAGCCACCATTCAGCAAGCGCTATCCAGGCTGGTGAACCCAAAATGGGCTGTCTCATTACATTCATGTTTTTTCTAATAAAAGATATTAAGAGAACGAAGAAAAATTGATAATAGCAGTAAATTAGAAAGTTGCTTAAAATTGCATGTTCTATCTGAATAATGAAAGAAAAAATGTGGGTTTAGTATCCCTTTAAGTATAAACTGGGTTGAATGTTGCAGGGTTTGACCCCTGAAGCCTAAAATATATAGTATAGTTTTTACTATATATAATTAAACATACATATTTTTGTGCAATATATTGATTTAACGGTGTGTTACATAGAAACAGATTTCTTTCCCATGGCATGGAGAGTCCACAACGTCATTCTAATTACTAGTGGGATATTCAACTCCTGGCCAGCAGGAGGCAAAGAGCACCCGAGCAGAGCTGTTAAGTGTCACTTCCCTTACCCATAGCCTACAGTCATTCTTTGCCTCTGTGACGGGAGGATGGCAAAGATGAGTGTCTGAGAAGATTAATCTTTTAATGGGTACTTTTCCCTGCAAGCAAGGATTGGAGTCTGACCCAGTCCATGTCAATCTCTTTAGTTAGAGTAATGGTGGCCTTTTAGCAGTTAGATGGCAGCGAGGTGGTCTTTGCTTTACTTCTAACACTATTGCTACCCCTTTGCAATAAGCCAGAGTTAGTTACTCTGTTCTTTCTTTGTCTACAGGTCCCTGATAGAGAGTGGAGTATCTATCACACCCTTAATTAACTTTTCTGCCCCACAACAGGATCCTCAGGTAAGTGCTTTTTGCCTTCTTGGTACTGAAGGTGTGCACTTTAAGGGGTTAATGCCTCCATGATCATTTGGGACTCGGCTACCCTTTTAGTTAGGGTAAAAATAGGGCAGGCTGCAGGCATTTTTGTATGTTTAAAGGGCCATAATACCCAAATGTTTAAACACTTGAAAGTGCTGCAGCATAGCTGTAAAAAGCTGACTAGAAAATATCACCTGAACATCTCTATGTAAAAAAGAAAGATATTTTACCTCAAAAGTTCCTCAGTAGCCACCTCCCATTGTAAAGGATTTCTAAGCAGCATATTAGTGTGTCTGTCCCGGGACATCTGAAGGGATGAGCATCGTGAACTCTCATATTATTTCATCAATCAGGTAAAGGAAGCTTACTATGAAATCTCATGAGAGTTAAGTGAAATCTCATGAGATCACAGTAAGAGTTCATGACCTCAGCACTGCTGATGCTGATTGGCTGCTGTTCATTTCTTATTTATTTATTTTTTTACCTGCAGCTGGGAGCAGGTGAAGTATAACTTTTTACACAGAACTAACTCTGCTGAGCTGAGGAGATTGTGAGGTAAAATATCTTCCTTTTTTACATAGAGATGCTCAGGTGATATTTTCCTGTCAGCTTTTTACAGTTATACTGCATCAGTTTCAAGTGATTTAGCATATGAGTATTATGTCCCTTTAACTAAGATGTAGACTAAGGGGTTAATATTTGTCCCCTGTTTTGGGTTTTCGTATCTCTCAAGTGTGACTGAAGGGATTTTTAAGTGTCTTAGTGCCTAGCAGTTGGCGGAAATCACATTTTAGATGCGGGAGCTGTGTGAATGTAGAAAATTCAATTTATTCAAATTAAATCATTTTAGGACCCGCACCTTTTTTTACTGTGGCACAGTTTCTATTTTTCTTGCCGGTCACATGACTCCCTGCTCTTCCGGCTGCTATGCTGAGCGGAGATTTTCCAGCTGTGTAAATTTTCTTTGTCGGCTGGTTTATTTGTCGATCGGATCGTCTGAGAGGAAGGAAATTTTGTCTTCGGCTGGGGAGTCCTCATTCTAGGGGGAGATAACGCTACTAGTGGCAGCTCCTGGGCCGGTTACGGTAGGGCACTTCAGAAGACTGAGGTTTAGTGGTGCCTTTATTTTTTTATATGATATAATTGTTTTTGGTGACAAGGAGGGCAGACCTCTGAGAATTTCCTCTGTTTGTTCAAATACATTTTCCTTACAGTGACCTGCCTTTTTAAATTTATTTTGTATTTTATTATTAGTGGGACCTGTTCAGCTATGGATACAGAACAGGATGATGTTATGCTTACTATATCTAGATGCTCAGAATGTCCTGCCCATGCAATTTTGTTCCTCATGTCTATCTAAAACTTTAAAGTTTAAATACAAATTACTCCCTTCTGAGCCACAAGTCTCCTAGGATTCTGCTGTGCAAGAGATGCCTCAGCTTTCACCTCATGCGTCCCAGACTTTATCTGTTTCACATACAGTGCCTTGCAGTTTCTCAAATACTCCTGGGGGTGTTTATTTACAAGGAGATTTTGCTGCACAGATTACGCCTGCCATGTCTGCAGCTTTATCTGCTTACCCTACTTTGGGGAAGCGTAAGAGGAAATCCAATAATTTTTTTAGCTAATAGGATTTCTTAACAAACTAAACCTATGCTAGTCAACCCTTCCCAGGTGTCAGATGAGGAAGATACCTCAGTAGCCTCTGAGGGTGAGGTTTCAGACTCTGACATCTTCAGATACTGCAGAATTTTCCCCCACAGTGTCACTTTCAGATTTAAACTTGAACACCTCCGTTTACTTCTTAAAGAGGTTCTAGCTACTTTGGACGACTCCGACTCTTCTGTCGCCGCCAACCCTAAAAAATCTAGTAAACTCAATGGACATTATGAAGTTCCTTCTTCCGTGGAAGTATTTCCAGTTTCTGACTGTATGTCTGAGATTATAGCTCATGAATGGGATAAACTAGGCGTTCCTTTCTCCCCTTCTCCTGTTTTTAAAAAATATGTTTCCTGTTGCTGACTCCATACATGATTTGTGGCGCTCAGTTCCTAAGGTAGTAGGAGCTATCTCTACTCTAGCCAAAAGAACTACTTTTCCTATTAAGGATAGTTGTTTCTTTAAGGCCCCAATGGATAAGAAGCTTGAAGCTTACTTAAAGAAGATGTACATTCATCAGGGTCTACAGTGGCAACCTGCTGCAGGTATTCCTACAGTGGCTAGTGCTGCATCTTATTGGTGTGATGCTCTGTCTGAGCTAATTTTAGAAGAGACTTCTATACAGGAGATCCAAGATAGGATCAAGGCTCTTAAACTGGCCAATTCTTTTATTTCTGATGCCAATATGCAAGTGATTAGACTGGGATCCAAGATGTCCAGCTTCACTGTTTTAGCTCGCAGGGCTTTGTGGCTAAAATCTTGGTCGGCGGATGTAACTTCTAAGTCCAAACTACTATCTTTACCTTATATGGGTAAGACTCTCTTTGGTCCTGGTCTGGCGGAGATTATTTCCGAGCTCACTGGTGGAAAGGGGTCTGTCCTACCTCAGGATAAGGAAAATAGACCTAAGGGTCACCAAAATTCTAATTTTTGGTCATTTCGTAACTTCAAAGGACAGACATCTCCCTCTTCCAAGCCGGAGCAGTCCAAGTCTTCTGGAGACCCAGCCAGTTTTGGAATAAGGGAAAGCAATCCAAAAAGCCTTCATCTGATCCTTTTTTCAACAAGCCTGGATACGCGATGCCCCAGATCATTGGGCTGTGGATATAGTATCCCAGGGTTACAGAATAGGTTGCAGATTCATCCTCTCAAGATTATCTGCAAACCAGGTAAAAAGAGGGGCCTTCTCAAAATGCGTAGAGGACCTGTCTTCCCTGGGAGTGATTGTTCCAGTTCTCGTAAGGGAACGAGGCCTAGGATTTTATTCAAATCTTTTTGTTGTTTCCAAAATGGAAGGAACCTTTCGCCCCATTTTTGGCCATAAAATTCTTCAACAAATTCTGTACTTCAAAATGAAGTCCATTCATTCCATTCTTCCTTTGGTCCAAGAGGGTCATTTCATGACAACCATAGACCTGAAAGACACATATCTGCATGTTCCCATTCACAGGGATCATCATCAGTTTCTGAGGTTTGTTTTTCTGGACAAGCAGTTCCAATTTGTTGCTCTTCCGTTTGGCCTGGCCATGGCTCCCAGAATATTCACAAAGGTTCTGGGGGCTCTTTTGGCAGTGGTCAGATCTCAGAGGATTGCAGTAGCGCCTTACCTGGGCGTCATCTTGGTTCAGGCGTCATCTTTTCAACTAGCAGAATCTAATACAGAGATGTTATCTTTTCTACGTTCCCACGGTTGGAAAGTGAATCTGGAAAAGAGTTCCCTTGTTCCAACTACAAGGGTTTGTTTCTTAGGTACTATCATAGATTCCCTGTCCATAAAGATTTTCCTGACAGAGATCAGACAATCCAAAATTCTTGCTTCATTCCTTTACCTCCAGTCTAATTTTTGTCCATCAAGTAGCTGAATGCATGGAGGTAATTGGTCTCATGGTTGCTTCCATGGACATCATTCATTTTGCTTGGATCCATCTGAGACCTCTCCAACTATGCATGCTCAGTCAGTGGAACGGAGACCAGTCAGATCTCTCGCAGAGGCTTGGTCTGGATCCCCTAACAAGAGACTCTCTTTCGTAGTGGATTTCACAGGACCATCTGTCTCGGGGCACATGCTTCCTGAGACATTCCTGGGTCATTGTGACCACGGATGCCAGCCTGCTAGGCTGGGGAGCAATTTGAGGCTCATTAAAAGCTCAGGGATTCTGGACCCGGGAGAAGTCTTCTCTTCCCATAAACATCTTAGAGTTGAGAGCAATCTTCAATGCATTGACAGCCTGGCCTCAATTATCTTTAGCCTGGTTTATCAGATTTCAGTCAGACAACATCATCTCAGTGGCTTACATCAACCACCAGTGGGGAACCCGGAGTTCCCTAGCTATGAAGGAGGTGACCTGCATTGTGCAGTGGGCGGAAGCTCACAATTGTGTCCTAACTGCCATCCACATTCCAGGAGTGGACAACTGGGAGGGGGATTTTCTGAGCAGACAGTGCTTCCATCAGGGGGAGTGGGTTTTCCATCCTGATGTGCTTTTAATGATAACCCTCAGGTGGTGGTGGTGGTGGTGGTGGGGGGGGGTTCCAGAGTTGGATCTGATGGCATCTCGTCAAAATGCCAAGCTTCCAAAGTGCGGCTCAAGGTCAAGAGATCCTCAGGCTGTTCTGATAGTTACTCTGGCGGTACCTTGGAACTTCAATCTAGCTTACCTGTTTCCTCTGATACGAGCAATGACTCATGGAAGGAGAGCAAACAAACAGGAGAGAGCATCAGTTATCCATATAGCTCCTGCAAGGCCTCGGAGGATCTGGTTTGCGGATCTGTTAAGGATGTCTTTTCTTCCTCCTTGGAAGTTTCCTCTG
The DNA here is from genome assembly GCF_027579735.1 of Bombina bombina. Taxonomy (NCBI): domain Eukaryota; kingdom Metazoa; phylum Chordata; class Amphibia; order Anura; family Bombinatoridae; genus Bombina; species Bombina bombina. Next base: position 684,293,112 of record NC_069503.1, read on the forward strand.
AGGAAGGACCTTCTACTTCAGGGTCCCTTCCTTCATCCAAATCTAGATTCTCTGGGATTCACAGGGATCATCACATGTTCTTAAGATTTGCATTTCTAGACAAACATTTTCTGTTTGTAGCTCTTCATTTTGGTCTGGCAACAGCTCTCAGAATTTTTTCAAAGGTCCTGGGAGCATTGTTGGCGGTGTTTTGATTGAAGGGTGTTGCAGTGGCTCCTTATCTGGACGACATTCTAGTTCAAGCTCCATCTTTTCAACTAGCAAACTCCCACACGGAGTTGTTGTTGTCTTTTCTGCGCTCCCATGGTTGGAAGGTGAATTTATGAAAAAGTTCCTTAAACCGGCTACAAGAGTGGTATTTTTGGGGACCATTATAGATTCTCTAGAGATGAAGATTTTTTCTGACAGAAGCAAGAAAGTAAAAGATTTTCAATACGTGTCTTGCTCTTCAGTCCCTTCCTTGGCCGTCAGTGGCTCAGTGCATTAAGGTTATTGGTCTGATAGTTTGCCATGGACATCATTCAGTTTGCTCGGTTCCTTATCAGACCTCTGCAGTTATGATTGCTCAGGCAGTGGAACGGGGATTATGAAGATCTATCTTCAAAGATTATTCTATATCAGATGTCTAGAGATTCTCTTCCATGGTGGTCATCTCAGGATCTTCTCTTGCTTTCGCAGACCTGCCTGGGTGATTTGTAACCACGGATGCCAGTTTGCTGGGCTCGGGTGCTGTCTGGGGTTCATTAAAGGCTCCGGGTCTATGGACTCGGGAGGAGTCTGTTCTTCCAAAACAATTTCAATGCTCTTCTAGCCTGGCCTCTGCTAGCTTCAACCCAGTTTATCAGGTTTCAGTCGGACAACATAACATCAGTGGCTTACATCAATCATCAGGGAGGAACTCAGAGTTCCTTGGCTATGACAGAGGTAGCCAAGATTATTCAGTGGGCGGAGATTCACAATTGTCTGTCTGCTATTCACATTTCAGGGGTGGACAGTTGGGAAGTGGATTTTCTGAGCAAGACAGACTTTTCATCCGGGGGAGTGGCAACTTCATCCAGAGGTTTTTTCCAGCTTGATTCTCAGTTGGGGGCAGCCGGAGTTGGATCTCATGGCATCTAGTCAGAATGCAAAGCTCCCGAGGTACGGGTCGAGGTCAAAGGATCCTCAGGCTGTTCTGATAGATGCTCTGACAGTTCCTTGGACTTTCAGTCTGGCATATGTGTTCCCTTTGTTTGCTCTTCTTCCTCGGGTCATTGCTCGGGTCAAACAGGAGAGGGCATCAGTGATTCTCATTGCTCCGGCATGGCCTTGCAGAATCTTGTTTGCAGATCTGGTGGAGATGTCTTCTCTTCCACCTTGGCATCTTCCATTAAGGAAGGATCTTCTTCTGCAGGGTCCCTTGCTTCATCCAAATCTCGTTTCTCTGAAACTGACTGCTTGAAGATTGAACGCTTGATTCTTTCTAAGCGTGTTTTTTCTGAGTCAGTCATTGAGACTATGATTCAGGCTCGTAAGCCTGTGACTAGGAAGATTTATTATAAGATTTGGCGTAAATATTTGTATTGGTGTGAATCCAAAGGCTACTCGTGGAGTAGAGTTAGGATTCCTAAGATTTTGTCTTTTCTCCAGGAGGATTTGGAGAAAGGTTTATCTGCTAGTACCCTGAAGGGTCAAATTTCTGCTTGATCTATTTTATTGCACAAGCGCCTGGTGGATGTGCCAGATGTTCATTCTTTTTGTCAGGCCTTGGTTAGAATTTGGCCTGTGTTTAAGTCTACTACTCCACCTTGGAGTCTTAATTTGGTTCTTAGAGTCCTTCATCAGGCTCCGTTTGAACCTATGCATTCTTTGGATAGTAAGATGATATCTTGGAAGGTTTTGTTTCTGGTTGCTATTTCTTCAGCTCGAAGAGTTTCGGAGCTTTCAGCCTTACAGTATGAATTGCCTTATCTTATTTTTCACTTTGATAAGGTAGTTCTGTGTACTGCCTTGGGTTTTCTTCCCAAGGTTGTTTCTAAAAAGAATATTAATCAAGAGATTGTTGTTCCTTCTTTGTGTCCTATCCTTCTTCTCATAAGGAGCATTTGTTGCACAACCTGGATGTGGTTCGTGCATTGGAATATTATTTGCAGGCAACTAAGGATTTTCACCAGTCTTCTTCTTTATTTGTTGTCTTTTCTGGGAAGCGTAAGGTTAAGAAACCTACGGCTACTTCTCTTTCTTGTTGGTTGAGTAGTGCTATTCGCTTGGCATATGAGACTACTGGTCAGCAGCCTCTTGAGAGAATCACGGCTCATTCCACGAGGGATGTTGCATCTTCTTGGGCTTTGAAAAATGGAGCTTCTGTAGATCAGCTTTGCAAGTCTGCGACTTAGTCATCTTTGCATACTTTTTCTAAATTTTACAAACTTGATATTTCTTTCATGTAATTAGCAAGAGTCCATGAGCTAGTGACGTATGGGATATACATTCCTACCAGGAGGGGCAAAGTTTCCCAAACCTCAAAATGCCTATAAATACACCCCTCACCACACCCACAATTCAGTTTTACAAACTTTGCCTCCTATGGAGGTGGTGAAGTAAGTTTGTGCTAGATTCTACGTTGATATGCGCTCCGCAGCAAGTTGGAGCCCGGTTTTCCTCTCAGCGTGCAGTGAATGTCAGAGGGATGTGAGGAGAGTATTGCCTATTTGAATGCAGTGATCTCCTTCTACGGGGTCTATTTCATAGGTTCTCTGTTATCAGTCGTAGAGATTCATCTCTTACCTCCCTTTTCAGATCGACGATATACTCTTATTTATATACCATTACCTCTGCTGATTCTCGTTTCAGTACTGGTTTGGCTTTCTACAAACATGTAGATGAGTGTCCTGGGGTAAGTAAATCTTATTTTCTGTGACACTCTAAGCTATGGTTGGGCACTTTGTTTATAAAGTTCTAAATATATGTATTCAAACATTTATTTGCCTTGACTCAGAATGTTCAACATTCCTTATTTTCAGACAGTCAGTTTCATATTTGGGATAATGCATTTGAATTAATCATTTTTTCTTACCTTCAAAAATTTGACTCTTTTTTCCCTGTGGGCTGTTAGGCTCGCGGGGGCTGAAAATGCTTCATTTTATTGCGTCATTCTTGGCGCGGACTTTTCTCCAACATAGGTGTGTCCGGTCCACGGCGTCATCCTTACTTGTGGGATATTCTCCTCCCCAACAGGAAATGGCAAAGAGCCCAGCAAAGCTGGTCACATGATCCCTCCTAGGCTCCGCCTTCCCCAGTCATTCTCTTTGCCGTTGTACAGGCAACATCTCCACGGAGATGGCTTAGAGTTTTTTGGTGTTTAACTGTAGTTTTTATTATTCAATCAAGAGTTTGTTATTTTAAAATAGTGCTGGTATGTACTATTTACTCTGAAACAGAAAAGAGATGAAGATTTCTGTTTGTAAGAGGAAAATGATTTTAGCAACCGTTACTAAAATCGATGGCTGTTTCCACACAGGACTGTTGAGAGGAATTAACTTCAGTTGGGGGAAACAGTGAGCAGACTTTTGCTGCTTGAGGTATGACACATTTCTAACAAGACGATGTAATGCTGGAAGCTGTCATTTTCCCTATGGGATCCGGTAAGCCATTTTTATTACATAAAGAAAAAAAGGGCTTCACAAGGGCTTTTAAGACTGTAGACATTTTCTGGGCTAAAACGATTGATATATAAGCATATTTTAATACTTCATAGCTTTGAGGAATTATTTTATTCTTGGGAATTATGTAAAATAACCGGCAGGCACTGTATTGGACACCTTATCCTCTAGGGGCTTTCCCTAATCATAGGCAGAGCCTCATTTTCGCGCCTCTATTGCGCACTTGTTTTTGGGAAGCATGACATGCAGATGCATGTGTGAGGAGCTCTGATACATAGAAAAGACTTTCTGAAGGCGTCATTTGGTATCGTATTCCCCTTTGGGCTTGGTTGGGTCTCAGCAAAGCAGATACCAGGGACTGTAAAGGGGTTAAATATAAAAACGGCTCCGGTTCCGTTATTTTAAGGGTTAAAGCTTTCAAATTTGGTGTGCAATACTTTTAAGGCTTTAAGACACTGTGGTGAAATTTTGGTGAATTTTGAACAATTCCTTCATACTTTTTCACATTTGCAGTAATAAAGTGTGTTCAGTTTAAAATTTAAAGTGACAGTAACGGTTTTATTTTAAAACGTTTTTTGTACTTTGTTATCAAGTTTATGCCTGTTTAACATGTCTGAACTACCAGATAGACTGTGTTCTGTATGTGGGGAAGCCAAGGTTCCTTCTCATTTAAATAGATGTGATTTATGTGACACAAAATTTAGAGAAAATGATGCCCAAGATGATTCCTCAAGTGAGGGGAGTAAGCATGGTACTGCATCATCCCCTCCTTCGTCTACACCAGTCTTGCCCACACAGGAGGCCCCTAGTACATCTAGTGCGCCAATACTCCTTACTATGCAACAATTAACGGCTGTAATGGATAATTCTATCAAAAACATTTTAGCCAAAATGCCCACTTATCAGCGAAAGCGCGACTGCTCTGTTTTAGAAAATACTGAAGAGCATGAGGACGCTGATGATATTGGTTCTGAAGTGCCCCTACACCAGTCTGAGGGGGCCAGGGAGGTTTTGTCTGAGGGAGAAATTTCAGATTCAGGGAAAATTTCTCAACAAGCTGAACCTGATGTGATTACATTTAAATTTAAATTGGAACATCTCCGCGCCCTGCTTAAGGAGGTGTTATCTACTCTGGATGATTGTGAGAATTTGGTCATTCCAGAGAAATTATGTAAAATGGACAAGTTCCTAGAGGTCCCGGGGCCCCCCGAAGCTTTTCCTATACCCAAGCGGGTGGCGGACAGGAACAAAAGATGTTTGTTCAGCAAGGTTACCTTCTACAACCAATTTCATGCATTGTTCCTGTCACTACAGCAGCGTGTTTCTGGTTCGATGAACTAGAAAAGGCGCTCAATAAAGATTCTTCTTATGAGGAGATTTTGGACAGAATTCATGCTCTCAAATTGGCTAACTCTTTCACCCTAGACGCCACTTTGCAATTGGCTAGATTAGCGGCGAAAAATTCTGGGTTTGCTATTGTGGCGAGCAGAGCGCTTTGGCTAAAATCTTGGTCAGCGGATGCGTCTTCCAAGAACAAATTGCTTAACATTCCTTTCAAGGGGAAAACGCTGTTTGGCCCTGACTTGAAAGAGATTATTTCTGATATCACTGGGGGCAAGGGCCACGCCCTTCCTCAGGATAGGTCTTTCAAGGCCAAAAATAAACCTAATTTTCGTCCCTTTCGCAGAAACGGACCAGCCCCAAGTGCTACGTCCTCTAAGCAAGAGGGTAATACTTCTCATGCCAAGCCAGCCTGGAGGCCAATGCAAGGCTGGAACAAAGGTAAGCAGGCCAAGAAACCTGCCACTGCTACCAAGACAGCATGAGATGTTGGCCCCCGATCCGGGACCGGATCTGGTGGGGGGCAGACTCTCTCTCTTCGCTCAGGCTTGGGCAAGAGATGTTCTGGATCCTTGGGCGCTATAAATAGTCTCCCAAGGTTATCTTCTGGAATTCAAGGGGCTTCCCCCAAGGGGGAGGTTCCACAGGTCTCAATTGTCTTCAGACCACATAAAAAAACAGGCATTCTTACATTGTGTAGAAGACCTGTTAAAAATGGGAGTGATTCATCCTGTTCCATTAGGAGAACAAGGGATGGGGTTCTACTCCAATCTGTTCGTAGTTCCCAAAAAAGAGGGAACATTCAGACCAATCTTAGATCTCAAGATCCTAAACAAGTTTCTCAAGGTTCCATCGTTCAAAATGGAAACCATTCGAACAATTCTTCCTTCCATCCAGGAAGGTCAATTCATGACCACGGTGGATTTAAAGGATGCGTATCTACATATTCCTATCCACAAGGAACATCATCGGTTCCTAAGGTTCGCATTTCTGGACAAGCATTACCAGTTTGTGGCACTTCCGTTCGGATTAGCCACTGCTCCAAGAATTTTCACAAAGGTACTAGGGTCCCTTCTAGCGGTGCTAAGACCAAGGGGCATTGCAGTAGTACCTTACTTGGACGACATACTGATTCAAGCGTCGTCCCTTCCACAAGCAAAGGCTCACACGGACATTGTCCTGGCCTTTCTCAGATCTCACGGGTGGAAAGTGAACGTAGAAAAAAGTTCTCTATCTCCGTCAACAAGGGTTCCCTTCTTGGGAACAATAATAGACTCCTTAGAAATGAGGATTTTTCTGACAGAGGCCAGAAAATCAAAACTTCTAAACTCTTGTCAAATACTTCATTCTGTTCCTCTTCCTTCCATAGCGCAGTGCATGGAAGTAATAGGTTTGATGGTAGCGGCAATGGACATAGTTCCTTTTGCGCGAATTCATCTAAGACCATTACAACTGTGCATGCTCAGTCAGTGGAATGGGGACTATACAGACTTGTCTCCGACGATACAAGTAGATCAGAGGACCAGAGATTCACTCCGTTGGTGGCTGTCCCTGGACAACCTGTCACAGGGGATGAGCTTCCGCAGACCAGAGTGGGTCATTGTCACGACCGACGCCAGTCTGGTGGGCTGGGGCGCGGTCTGGGGACCCCTGAAAGCTCAGGGTCTTTGGTCTCGGGAAGAATCTCTTCTCCCGATAAATATTCTGGAACTGAGAGCGATATTCAATGCTCTCAAGGCTTGGCCTCAGCTAGCGAAGGCCAAGTTCATACGGTTTCAATCAGACAACATGACGACTGTTGCGTACATCAACCATCAGGGGGGAACAAGGAGTTCCCTGGCGATGGAAGAAGTGACCAAAATCATTCAATGGGCGGAGACTCACTCCTGCCACTTGTCTGCAATCCACATCCCAGGAGTGGAAAATTGGGAAGCGGATTTTCTGAGTCGTCAGACATTTCATCCGGGGGAGTGGGAACTCCATCCGGAAATCTTTGCCCAAATTACTCAATTGTGGGGCATTCCAGACATGGATCTGATGGCCTCTCGTCAGAACTTCAAGGTTCCTTGCTACGGGTCCAGATCCAGGGATCCCAAGGCGACTCTAGTAGATGCACTAGTAGCACCTTGGACCTTCAAACTAGCTTATGTATTCCCGCCGTTTCCTCTCATCCCCAGGCTGGTAGCCAGGATCAATCAGGAGAGGGCATCGGTGATCTTGATAGCTCCTGCGTGGCCACGCAGGACTTGGTATGCAGACCTGGTGAATATGTCATCGGCTCCACCATGGAAGCTACCTTTAAGACGAGACCTTCTTGTTCAAGGTCCGTTCGAACATCCGAATCTGGTCTCACTCCAACTGACTGCTTGGAGATTGAACGCTTGATCTTATCAAAGCGAGGGTTCTCAGATTCTGTCATTGATACTCTTGTTCAGGCCAGAAAGCCTGTAACTAGAAAAATCTACCACAAAATATGGAAAAAATATATCTGTTGGTGTGAATCTAAAGGATTCCCTTGGGACAAGGTAAAAATTCCTAAGATTCTATCCTTTCTTCAAGAAGGTTTGGAGAAAGGATTATCTGCAAGTTCTTTGAAGGGACAGATTTCTGCCTTGTCTGTGTTACTTCACAAAAAGCTGGCAGCTGTGCCAGATGTTCAAGCCTTTGTTCAGGCTCTGGTTAGAATCAAGCCTGTTTACAAACCTTTGACTCCTCCTTGGAGTCTCAATTTAGTTCTTTCAGTTCTTCAGGGGGTTCCGTTTGAACCCTTACATTCCGTTGATATTAAGTTATTATCTTGGAAAGTTTTGTTTTTGGTTGCAATTTCTTCTGCTAGAAGAGTTTCAGAATTATCTGCTCTGCAGTGTTCTCCTCCTTATCTGGTGTTCCATGCAGATAAGGTGGTTTTGCGTACTAAACCTGGTTTTCTTCCGAAAGTTGTTTCTAACGAAAACATTAACCAGGAGATAGTCGTGCCTTCTTTGTGTCCGAATCCAGTTTCAAAGAAGGAACGTTTGTTGCACAATTTGGATGTAGTTCGTGCTCTAAAATTCTATTTAGATGCTACAAAGGATTTTAGACAAACATCTTCCTTGTTTGTTGTTTATTCTGGTAAAAGGAGAGGTCAAAAAGCAACTTCTACCTCTCTCTCTTTTTGGATTAAAAGCATCATCAGATTGGCTTACGAGACTGCCGGACGGCAGCCTCCTGAAAGAATCACAGCTCATTCCACTAGGGCTGTGGCTTCCACATGGGCCTTCAAGAACGAGGCTTCTGTTGATCAGATATGTAAGGCAGCGACTTGGTCTTCACTGCACACTTTTACTAAATTTTACAAATTTGATACTTTTGCTTCTTCTGAGGCTATTTTTGGGAGAAAGGTTTTGCAAGCCGTGGTGCCTTCCATCTAGGTGACCTGATTTGCTCCCTCCCTTCATCCGTGTCCTAAAGCTTTGGTATTGGTTCCCACAAGTAAGGATGACGCCGTGGACCGGACACACCTATGTTGGAGAAAACAGAATTTATGTTTACCTGATAAATTGCTTTCTCCAATGGTGTGTCCGGTCCACGGCCCGCCCTGGTTTTTTAATCAGGTCTGATAATTTAATTTCTCTAACTACAGTCACCACGGTATCATATGATTTCTCCTATGCAAATATTCCTCCTTTACGTCGGTCGAATGACTGGGGAAGGCGGAGCCTAGGAGGGATCATGTGACCAGCTTTGCTGGGCTCTTTGCCATTTCCTGTTGGGGAGGAGAATATCCCACAAGTAAGGATGACGCCGTGGACCGGACACACCGTTGGAGAAAGCAATTTATCAGGTAAACATAAATTCTGTTTTTTGGCGCAAAAAATCTTTTCCGTTTCCGGCGTCATACGTGTCGCCGGAAGTTGCGTCATTTTTTGACGTTATTTTGCGCCAAAAATGTCGGCGTTCCGGAAGTGGCGTCATTTTTGGCGCCAAAAGCATTTAGGCGCCAAATAATGTGGGCGTCTTATTTGGCGCTAAAAAAAAAAAATATGGGCGTCGCTTTTGTCTCCACATTATTTAAGTCTCATTGTTCATTGCTTCTGGTTGCTAGAAGCTTGTTCTTTGGCATTTTTTCCCATTCCTGAAACTGTCATTTAAGGAATTTGATCAATTTTGCTTTATATGTTGTTTTTTCTCTTACATATTGCCAGATGTCTCACGTTGCATCTGAGTCAGAAGATACTTCAGGAAAATCGCTGTCTAGTGCTGGACCTACCAAAGCTAAGTGTATCTGCTGTAAACTTTTGGTAGCTATTCCTCCGGCTGTTGTTTGTATTAATTGTCATGACAAACTTGTTAATGCAGATAATATTTCCTTTAGTAAAGTACCATTGCCTGTTGCAGTTCCTTCAACATCTAAGGTGCAGAATGTTCCTGATAACATAAGAGATTTTATTTCTGAATCCATCAAGAAGGCTATGTCTGTTATTTCTCCTTCTAGTAAACATAAAAAATCTTTTAAAACTTCTCTCCCTACAGATACATTTTTAAATGAACATCATCATTCTGATTCTGATGATTCTTCTGGTTCAGAGGATTCTGTCTCAGAGATTGATTCTGATAAATCTTCATATTTATTTCAAATGGAATTTATTCGTTCTTTACTTAAAGAAGTACTAATTGCTTTAGAAATAGAGGATTCTGGTCCTCTTGATACTAATTCTAAACGTTTAGATAAGGTATTTAAATCTCCTGTGGTTATTCCAGAAGTTTTTCCTGTTCCTAATGCTATTTCTGAAGTAATTTCCAAAGAATGGGATAAATTGGGTAATTCATTTACTCCTTCTAAACGTTTTAAGCAATTATATCCTGTGCCGTCTGACAGATTAGAATTTTGGGACAAAATCCCTAGAGTTGATGGGGCTATTTCTCCAACATAGGTGTGTCCGGTCCACGGCGTCATCCTTACTTGTGGGATATTCTCTTCCCCAACAGGAAATGGCAAAGAGCCCAGCAAAGCTGGTCACATGATCCCTCCTAGGCTCCGCCTACCCCAGTCATTCTCTTTGCCGTTGCACAGGCAACATCTCCACGGAGATGGTTAAGAGTTTTTTGGTGTTTAAATGTAGTTTTTATCCTTCAATCAAGTGTTTGTTATTTTAAAATAGTGCTGGTATGTACTATTTACTCTGAAACAGAAAAGAGATGAAGATTTCTGTTTGTAAGAGGAAGATGATTTTAGCAAACGTTACTAAAATCGATTGCTGTTTCCACACAGGACTGTTGAGATGAAGTAACTTCAGTTGGGGGAAACAGTTGGCAGACTTTTCTGCTTGAGGTATGACTGGCCACATTTCTAACAAGACTATGTAATGCTGGAAGGCTGTCATTTCCCCTATGGGGACCGGTAAGCCATTTTCTTAGATTAAGTAAAAGAATAAAGGGCTTCATAAGGGCTTAAAAAACTGGTAGACATTTTTCTGGGCTAAAACGATTATTTTGCTAAGCATATTTTGCAGATTATAACTCTTAATAGTTATTATAATCTTGGGGATTGTTTTAAAAAACGGCAGGCACTGTATTGGACACCTTTTTCAGATGGGGGCCTTTTCTAGTCATAGGCAGAGCCTCATTTTCACGCCACTAATGCGCAGTTGTTTTTGGAAAGCAAGGCATGCAGATGCATGTGTGAGGAGCTAAGAACCACTGAAAAAGCTTATAGAAGGCATCATTTGGTATCGTATTCCCCTCTGGGCTTGGTTGGGTCTCAGCAAAGCAGATAGCTGGGACTGTATAGGGGTTAAATGTAAAAACGGCTCCGGTTCCGTTATTTTAAGGGTTAAAGCTTTCAAATTTGGTGTGCAATACTTTTAAGGCACTGTGGTGAAATTTTGGTGAATTTTGAACAATTCCTTCATACTTTTTCACATATTCAGTAATAAAGTGTGTTCAGTTTAAAATTTAAAGTGACAGTAACGGTTTTATTTTAAAACGTTTTTTGTGCTTTGTTGACAAGTTTAAGCCTGTTTAACATGTCTGTACCATCAGATAAGCTATGTTCTATATGTATGAAAACTAAGGTTTCTCCCCATTTAAATTTATGTGATAATTGTGCCATAGTGTCCAAACAAAGTAGGGACAATGATGCCACAGATAATGATATTGCCCAAGATGATTCCTCAAATGAGGGGAGTAAGCATGATACTGCATCATCCCCTTCTTTGTCTACACCAGTTTTGCCCACACAAGAGGCCCCTGGTACATCTAGTGCGCCAATACTTATTACCATGCAACAATTAACGGCTGTAATGGATAATTCTATTACAAACATTTTATCCAAAATGCCTACTTATCAGAGAAAGCGCGATTGCTCTGTTTTAAACACTGAAGAGCAAGAGGACGCTGATGATAACTGTTCTGACATACCCTCACACCAATCTGAAGGGGCCAGGAGGGAGGTTTTGTCTGAGGGAGAAATTTCAGATTCAGGAAAAATTTCTCAACAAGCTGAACCTGATGTTGTAACATTTAAATTTAAATTAGAACATCTCCACGCACTGCTTAAGGAGGTATTATCTACTCTGGATGATTGTGACAATTTGGTCATTCCAGAGAAATTATGTAAGATGGACAAGTTCCTAGAGGTTCCGGTGCCCCCCGATGCTTTTCCTATACCCAAGCGGGTGGCGGACATAGTAAATAAGGAGTGGGAAAGGCCCGGCATACCTTTTGTTCCTCCCCCTATATTTAAGAAATTATTTCCTATAGTCGACCCCAGAAAGGACTTATGGCAGACAGTCCCCAAGGTCGAGGGGGCGGTTTCTACTCTAAACAAACGCACTACTATTCCTATAGAAGATAGTTGTGCTTTCAAAGATCCTATGGATAAAAAATTAGCTTGCTTAAAAAGATGTTTGTTCAGCAAGGTTACCTTCTACAACCAATTTCATGCATTTTTCCTGTCACTACGGCAGCGTGTTTCTGGTTCGAAGAACTATAAAAGTCGCTCAATAAAGAATCTTCGTATGAGGAGGTTATGGACAGAGTTCAAGCACTTAAATTGGCTAACTCTTTTATTTTAGATGCCGCTTTGCAATTAGCTAGGTTAGCGGCGAAAAATTCAGGGTTTGCTATAGTGGCGCGCAGAGCGCTTTGGCTAAAGTCTTGGTCAGCGGATGTGTCTTCCAAGACAAAATTGCTTAACATCCCTTTCAAGGGTAAAACACTGTTTGGTCCTGATTTGAAAGAGATTATTTCAGACATCACCGGGGGAAAGGGCCACGCCCTCCCTCAGGATAGGTCTTTTAAGGCTAAAAATAAGCCTAATTTTCGTCCCTTTCGCAGAAACGGACCAGCCTCTAATTCTACATCCTCTAAGCAAAAGGGTAATACTTCACAACCCAAACCAGCCTGGAGACCGATGCAAGGCTGGAACAAGGGTAAGCAGGCCAAGAAGCCTGCCACTGCTACCAAAACAGCATGAAGGGATGGCCCCCGATCCGGGACCGGATCTGGTGGGGGGCAGACTTTCTCTCTTTGCTCAGGCTTGGGCAAGAGATGTTCAGGATCCTTGGGCACTAGAAATAGTTTCTCAAGGTTATCTCCTGGAATTCAAGGAACTACCCCCAAGGGGAAGGTTCCACAGGTCTCAATTATCTTCAAACCAAATAAAAAGACAGGCATTCTTACATTGTGTAGAAGACCTGTTAAAGATGGGAGTAATTCATCCAGTTCCAATAGGAGAACAAGGGATGGGGTTTTACTCCAACCTGTTCATAGTTCCCAAAAAAGAGGGAACATTCATACCAATTTTAGATCTCAAGATCCTAAACAAATTTCTCAGGGTTCCATCGTTCAAAATGGAAACCATTCGAACGATCCTTCCCACCATCCAGGAAGGTCAATTTATGACCACGGTGGATTTAAAGGATGCGTACCTACATATTCCTATCCACAAGGAACATAATCAGTTCCTAAGGTTCGCTTTTCTGGACAAGCATTACCAGTTTGTGGCACTTCCATTCGGATTAGCCACTGCTCCGATAATTTTCACAAAGGTACTAGGGTCCCTTCTAGCGGTTCTAAGACCAAGGGGCATTGCAGTAGTACCTTACTTGGACGACATCCTGATTCAAGCGTCGTCTCTGTCAAAAGCAAAGGCTCATACGGACATCGTCCTAGCCTTTCTCAGATCTCACGGATGGAAAGTGAACAAAGAAAAAAGTTCTCTGTCCCCGTCAACAAGAGTTCCCTTCTTGGGAACAATAATAGATTCCTTAGAAATGAGGATTTTTCTGACAGAGGTCAGAAAATCAAAAATTCTAAGCTCTTGTCAAGTACTTCATTCTGTTCTTCGTCCTTCCATAGCGCAGTGCATGGAAGTAATAGGATTGATGGTTGCAGCAATGGACATAGTTCCTTTTGCACGAATTCATCTAAGACCATTACAACTGTGCATGCTCAGACAGTGGAATGGGGATTATACAGACTTGTCTCCGACGATTCAAGTAGATCAAAAGACCAGAGATTCACTCCGTTGGTGGCTGATCCTGGACAACCTGTCACAGGGAATGAGCTTCCGCAGACCAGAGTGGGTCATTGTCACGACCGACGCCAGTCTGGTGGGCTGGGGCGCGGTCTGGGAACCCCTGAAAGCTCAGGGTCTATGGTCTCGGGAAGAATCTCTTCTCTCGATAAACATTCTGGAACTGAGAGCGATATTCAATGCTCTCAAAGCTTGGCCTCAACTAGCAAAGGCCAAATTCATAAGGTTTCAATCAGACAACATGACTGTTGCATATATCAACCATCAGGGGGGAACAAGGAGTTCCCTGGCGATGGAGGAAGTGACCAAGATAATTCAATGGTCGGAGGATCACTCCTGCCACTTGTCTGCAATCCACATCCCAGGAGTGGAAAATTGGGAAGCGGATTTTCTGAGTCGTCAGACATTCCATCCGGGGGAGTGGGAACTCCATCCGGAAATCTTTGCCCAAATAACTCAATTATGGGGCATTACAGACATGGATCTGATGGCCTCTCGTCAGAACTTCAAGGTTCCTTGCTACGGGTCCAGATCCAGGGATCCCAAGGCGACTCTAGTAGATGCACTAATAGCACCTTGGACCTTCAACCTAGCTTATGTATTCCCACCGTTTCCTCTCATTCCCAGGCTGGTAGCCAGGATCAATCAGGAGAGGGCTTCGGTGATCTTGATAGCTCCTGCGTGGCCACGCAGGACTTGGTATGCAGACCTGGTGAATATGTCATCGGCTCCACCATGGAAGCTACCTTTGAGACAGGACCTTCTTGTTCAAGGTCCATTCGAACATCCGAATCTGGTTTCCCTCCAACTGACGGCTTGGAGATTGAACGCTTGATTTTATCAAAGCGTGGGTTTTCAGATTCTGTAATAGATACTCTGATTCAGGCTAGAAAGCCTGTAACTAGGAAAATTTACCATAAAATATGGAAAAAATATATCTGTTGGTGTGAATCTAAAGGATTCCCATGGAACAAGATTAAAATTCCTAAGATTCTATCCTTTCTACAAGAAGGTTTGGAGAAAGGATTATCTGCAAGTTCTCTGAAGGGACAGATCTCTGCTTTATCTGTTTTACTTCACAAAAGGCTGGCAGCTGTGCCAGACGTTCAAGCGTTTGTTCAGGCTCTGGTTAGAATCAAGCCTGTTTACAGACCTTTGACTCCTCCCTGGAGTCTAAATCTAGTTCTTTCAGTTCTTCAAGGGGTTCCGTTTGAACCCTTACATTCCGTAGATGTTAAGTTATTATCTTGGAAAGTTTTGTTTTTGGTTGCAATTTCTTCTGCTAGAAGAGTTTCAGAGTTATCTGCTCTGCAGTGTTCCCCGCCCTATCTGGTGTTCCATGCAGATAAGGTGGTTTTGCGTACTAAGCCTGGTTTTCTTCCGAAAGTTGTTTCCAACAAAAATATTAACCAGGAGATAGTTGTACCTTCTTTGTGTCCGAATCCAGTTTCAAAGAAGGAACGTTTGTTACACAATTTGGACGTAGTCCGTGCTCTAAAATTCTATTTAGAGGCTACTAAAGATTTCAGACAAACATCTTCTTTGTTTGTTGTTTATTCTGGTAAAAGGAGAGGTCAAAAAGCAACTTCTACCTCTCTTTCTTTTTGGCTTAAAAGCATTATCCGATTGGCTTATGAGACTGCCGGACGGCAGCCTCCTGAAAGAATCACAGCTCACTCCACTAGGGCTGTGGCTTCCACATGGGCCTTCAAGAACGAGGCTTCTGTTGACCAGATATGTAAGGCAGCGACTTGGTCTTCACTGCACACTTTTGCCAAATTTTACAAATTTGATACTTTTGCTTCTTCGGAGGCTATTTTTGGGAGAAAGGTTTTGCAAGCCGTGGTGCCTTCCATTTAGGTGACCTGATTTGCTCCCTCCCTTCATCCGTGTCCTAAAGCTTTGGTATTGGTTCCCACAAGTAAGGATGACGCCGTGGACCGGACACACCTATGTTGGAGAAAACAGAATTTATGCTTACCTGATAAATTACTTTCTCCAACGGTGTGTCCGGTCCACGGCCCGCCCTGGTTTTTTTAATCAGGTCTGATGAATTATTTTCTCTAACTACAGTCACCACGGTATCATATGGTTTCTCCTATGCATATTTCCTCCTGTACGTCGGTCGAATGACTGGGGTAGGCGGAGCCTAGGAGGGATCATGTGACCAGCTTTGCTGGGCTCTTTGCCATTTCCTGTTGGGGAAGAGAATATCCCACAAGTAAGGATGACGCCGTGGACCGGACACACCGTTGGAGAAAGTAATTTATCAGGTAAGCATAAATTCTGTTTTCTACCCTTGCTAAACGTACTACTATTCCTACGTCAGATGGTACTTCGTTTAAGGATCCTTTAGATAGGAAAATTGAATCCTTTCTAAGAAAAGCTTATCTGTGTTCAGGTAATCTTCTTAGACCTGCTATATCATTGGCTGATGTTGCTGCAGCTTCAACTTTTTGGTTGGAAACTTTAGCGCAACAAGTAACAGATCATGATTCTCATAATATTATTATTCTTCTTCAGCATGCTAATAATTTTATCTGTGATGCCATTTTTGATATTATTAGAGTTGATGTCAGGTTTATGTCTCTAGCTATTTTAGCTAGAAGAGCTTTATGGCTTAAGACTTGGAATGCTGATATGGCTTCTAAATCAACTCTACTTTCCATTTCTTTCCAGGGTAACAAATTATTTGGTTCTCAGTTGGATTCTATTATCTCAACTGTTACTGGTGGGAAAGGAACTTTTTTACCACAGGATAAAAAATCTAAGGGTAAAAACAGGGCTAATAATCGTTTTCGTTCCTTTCGTTTCAACAAAGAACAAAAGCCTGATCCTTCATCCTCAGGAGCAGTTTCAGTTTGGAAACCATCTCCAGTCTGGAATAAATCCAAGCCTGCTAGAAAGGCAAAGCCTGCTTCTAAGTCCACATGAAGGTGCGGCCCTCATTCCAGCTCAGCTGGTAGGGGGCAGGTTACGTTTTTTCAAAGAAATTTGGTTCAATTCTGTTCACAATCTTTGGATTCAGAACATTGTTTCAGAAGGGTACAGAATTGGTTTCAAGATGAGACCTCCTGCAAAGAGATTTTTTCTTTCCAGTGTCCCAGTTAATCCAGTGAAAGCTCAAGCATTTCTGAATTGTGTTTCAGATCTAGAGTTGGCTGGAGTAATTATGCCAGTTCCAGTTCCGGAACAGGGGATGGGGTTTTATTCAAATCTCTTCATTGTACCAAAGACGGAGAATTCCTTCAGACCAGTTCTGGATCTAAAAATATTGAATCGTTATGAAAGGATACCTACGTTTAAAATGGTAACTGTAAGGACTATCTTGCCTTTTGTTCAGCAAGGGCATTATATGTCCACAATAGATTTACAGGATGCATATCTGCATATTCCGATTCATCCAGATCATTATCAGTTCCTGAGATTCTCTTTTCTGGACAAGCATTACCAGTTTGTGGCTCTGCCGTTTGGCCTAGCTACAGCTCCAAGAATTTTTACAAAGGTTCTCGGTGCCCTTCTGTCTGTATTCAGAGAACAGGGTATTGTGGTATTTCCTTATTTGGACGATATCTTGGTACTTGCTCAGTCTTTACATTTAGCAGAATCTCATACAAATCGACTTGTGTTGTTTCTTCAAGATCATGGTTGGAGGATCAATTTACCAAAAAGTTCATTGATTCCTCAGACAAGGGTGACCTTTCTGGGTTTCCAGATAGATTCAGTGTCCATGACTCTGTCTTTAACAGACAAGAGACGTCTAAAATTGATTTCAGCTTGTCGAAACCTTCAGTCACAATCATTCCTTTCGGTAGCCTTATGCATGGAAATTCTAGGTCTTATGACTGCTGCATCGGACACGATCCCCTTTGCTCGTTTTCACATGCGACCTCTTCAGCTCTGTATGCTGAATCAATGGTGCAAGGATTACACAAAGATATCTCAAATAATATCTTTAAAACCGATTGTACGACACTCTCTAACGTGGTGGACAGATCACCATCGTTTAATTCAGGGGGCTTCTTTTGTGCTTCCGACCTGGACTGTAATTTCAACATATGCAAGTCTCACGGGTTGGGGAGCTGTGTGGGGATCTCTGACGGCACAAGGAGTTTGGGAATCTCAGGAGGTGAGATTACGATCAATATTTTGGAACTCCGTGCAATTTTCAGAGCTCTTCAGTTTTGGCCTTTTCTGAAGAGAGAATCGTTCATTTGTTTTCAGACAGACAATGTCACAACTGTGGCATACATCAATCATCAAGGAGGGACTCACAGTCCTCTGGCTATGAAAGAAGTATCTCGAATTCTGGTTTGGGCGGAATCCAGCTCCTGTCTAATCTCTGCGGTTCATATCCCAGGTATAGACAATTGGGAAGCGGATTATCTCAGTCGCCAAACGTTGCATCCGGGCGAATGGTCTCTTCACCCAGAGGTATTTCTTCAGATTGTTCAAATGTGTGAACTTCCAGAAATAGATCTGATGGCGTCTCATCTAAACAAGAAACTTCCCAGGTATCTGTCCAGATCCCGGGATCCTCAGGCGGAGGCAGTGGATGCATTATCACTTCCTTGGAAGTATCATCCTGCCTATATCTTTCCGCCTCTAGTTCTTCTTCCAAGAGTAATCTCCAAGATTCTGAAGGAATGCTCGTTTGTTCTGCTGGTAGCTCCGGCATGGCCTCACAGGTTTTGGTATGCGGATCTGGTCCGGATGGCCTCTTGCCAACCGTGGACTCTTCCGTTAAGACCAGACCTTCTGTCGCAAGGTCCTTTTTTCCATCAGGATCTGAAATCCTTAAATTTAAAGGTATGGAGATTGAACGCTTGATTCTTGGTCAAAGAGGTTTCTCTGACTGTGTGATTAATACTATGTTACAGGCGCGTAAATCTGTATCTAGAGAGATATATT
Source organism: Bombina bombina (assembly GCF_027579735.1). Lineage (NCBI taxonomy): Eukaryota > Metazoa > Chordata > Amphibia > Anura > Bombinatoridae > Bombina > Bombina bombina. The sequence continues at coordinate 684,311,523 of NC_069503.1, forward strand.
ATAGAGTCTGGAAGACTTATATTTCTTGGTGTCTTTCTCATCATTTTTCTTGGCATTCTTTTAGAATACCGAGAATTTTACAGTTTCTTAGGATGGTTTAGATAAGGGTTTGTCCGCAAGTTCCTTGAAAGGTCAAATCTCTGCTCTTTCTGTTCTTTTTCACAGAAAGATTGCTATTCTTCCTTATATTCATTGTTTTGTACAAGCTTTGGTTCGTATAAAACCTGTCATTAAGTCAATTTCTCCTCCTTGGAGTTTGAATTTGGTTCTGGGGGCTCTTCAAACTCCTCCGTTGAACCTATGCATTCATTGGATATTAAATTACTTTCTTGGAAAGTTTTGTTCCTTTTGGCAATCTCTTCTGCCAGAAGAGTTTCTGAATTATCTGCTCTTTCTTGTGAGTCTCCTTTTCTGATTTTTCATCAGGATAAGGCGGTGTTGCGAAATTTTCTTCTTCTGAAGCAGTTTTTGGTAGAAATGTACTTCAGGCAGCGGTTTCAGTTTGAATCTTCTGCTTATGTTTTTCATTCAACTTTATTTTGGGTGTGGATTATTTTCAGCAGGAATTGGCTGTCTTTATTTTATCCCTCCCTCTCTAGTGACTCTTGTGTGGAAAGATCCACATCTTGGGTAATCCTTATCCCATACGTCACTAGCTCATGGACTCTTGCTAATTACATGAAAGAAAACGTTAAACTGAATTGTGGGTGTGGTGAGGGGTGTATTTATAGGCATTTTGAGGTTTGGGAAACTTTGCCCCTCCTGGTAGGAATGTATATCCCATACGTCACTAGCTCATGGACTCTTGCTAATATGAAAGAAATGAATTTATCAGGTAAGTTCTTACATAAATTATGTTTTTTGCTTCAGCAGAGGCTTCTTTTGGGAGAACGGTTCTTCAAGCAGTGGTGCCTTCTGTTTAGGTTAACTGTCTTGTCCCTCCCTTATCATCCGTGTCCTCTAGCTTGGGTATTGATTCCCAACAGTAATTAAGACGATCCGTGGACTCACTGTGTCATTAGAAAGAAAACAAAATTTATTTATTTATTTATTAACACGGTGAGTCCACGGCCGCCCTGTTTTTCAGACAGTTTGCTATTCTATAATCTTCAGACACCTCTGCACCTTAGATTACTTCCTTTCTCCTTTCCCTTTGTTTGAATGACTGGGAATTGTGGGTAGGGGGAGTGGTATTTAACAGCTTTTTGATGTGGTGTTCTTTGCCTCCTCCTGCTGGTCAGGAGTGATATTCCCAACAGTAATTAAGATGATCCGTGGACTCACTGTGTCAAGAAATAAATACATTTATCAGGTAAGAATGTTTTTTTGTTTTTTCATGCGGATAAGGCGGTGCTTAGCACTAAGCTGGGATTTCTCCTTAAGGTAGTGTCAGATCGCAATATAAATCAGGAAATAGTTGTTCCTTATTTTTGTCCCAATCCTCCTTCGCAGAAGGAACATCTTTTGTATAATTTGGATGTGGTGTGTGCTCTAAAGTTTTATCTTCAAGCAACTAAAGATTTTCAACAATCTTCAGCCCTGTTCGTTGTTTTCTCTGGCAAGCGTAAGGGTCAGAAGGCCTTTTCTACTACCCTTTCTCTCTGGTTGAGAAGTGTTATCAGGTTGACTTATGAGACATCTGGTCAGCAGCCTCCTGGGAGAATTACGACTCTGTAGAACAAATTTGCAAGGCGGCCGCATGGTCCTCTTTGCATACCTTTTTCAAAATTCTACAAATTTGATACTTGTGCCTCGGCTGAGGCTTTTGGGAGAAAAGTTCTTCAAGCAGTGTGGTGCCTTCTGTTTAGGTCTACCTGTCTTTTTCTCCCTCCCTTTCATTCTGTGTCCTCTAGCTTGGATATTGGTTCCCACTATTAGTTAGAATGACGTTGTGGACTCTCCATGCCATAGGAAAGAAAACACAATTTATGCTTACCTGATAAATTTCTTTCTTTCCGGGTATGGAGAGACCACAACCCCGCCCTTTTTTTGTAAAAACAACAGTATTTTTGTTCAAACCTCAGGCACCTCTATACCCTTGTGTTATCATCTTTTTCCATTTCCCTTCTTCCGAATGACTGGGAGTTATGGGTAAGGGAAGTGCCACTTAACAGCTCTGCTGGGATGCTCTTTGCCTCCTCTTGCTGGCAAGGAGTTGAATATCCCACTAGTAATTAGAATGTGGTCGTGGTCTCTCCATGCCCGGAAATAAATTTCAGGTAAGCATAATTTTTTTTATTTTTGACAGCAGATAAGAACCATATGCCCAACAAGTCTGCCCAATATTTCCTGAAAGTATAATCTTATCTAGTTGATAGGATAGCTTTATGCTTATTACAGGCATTCTTGAAGTCCCCCACAGTGTTTTGTCATTACCACCTTTCTGTAAAGAAGTACTTTTGCAAATTACCCTCTTTGTAAGAATTTAAAGGGACAATCTAGTCAAGGTAGACTGTCTCTTTATTTCCCTTTTTTTTTTTTTTTAATTAACCAACAATGCATACAGATATATAAATTACATGTCATTGCGCGACACACGACAAAGAGCATACAGTGAACATAAGATTGAGACAAACGGACACATTTAAAGAAGAATTGGTGCTGAGTAAACTATACTTGTACCATGTCTTACAGGTTCTACTGTGAGTTAGGTATCTATCACCTATAAAAATTATGTATTCAATATTGGGGGTTTTAATATAATAAACAAAACAAAAAAAACAAAAGAGGTGCCCCCCCTCCACTCCCCCTACCTATCCTCTCAGGGGAACTGCCAATCTCCCCTTAGATTTGCTTCCAGTATAAAAGTTGTTTTTATTGGGTAAAATAACTAGTTTCTGGGTATTGGAATCTAATGACTTAATAAATTTCCCCCATTTTGTTAAAAAGAACTTGATTTTGTTTTCATTTTCAAACTGTATTGTAACTTGTTCTAAAAACATTTGATACACCATACCGTTCTTAAATTCTGAGAATTTAGGTTCTTTATTGGACTGCCAATTTCTCAAGATTAATTTTCTACCAATCAAACAGCCATATTAATTAGTAGAGTATTACTGCCTATTTCCTCATAGGTCATTAGAAAGAACACATTCTGACTATTCAAGTAAATGTATTGGTTCAGAGTTTTAGTGGCTCAGAATGAAATTTTGTCCCAGAATCTTTGAATTATTGGGCAAACCCAGAAAAGATGGACCATTTCTGCCTCGTTGAGTTTACACCTATTACATGATGGTTTGGTGCCCTCTTTAACCCAACGTGTAATATAACTTTGAAACAACATTTTCACTTGCTGCTCCCTATAATATTCCCCTTGCATAGCCTTAGCCACCCTATTCCCTGAACTCCTCATTAGCTCCACTTCCTACTGACTCTTGCAAAGTTGACTCCATTTTAATTCAAGATATGTAATATTACTTTGTTCTTGTGCCACTAATAAGGATTGGTATGTGGATGAAATAGAAACTTTCCCTGCCTGAAATAGAACATATATCTGTTTAAGTAACACATTGTTCCAGTCTATATCCTTCATTTTCAAAAACTGTTCAGCATAATGCCGAAGTTGTAAATAGGAAAAAAAAAAGATGATTTGTAATTCCAAATTCTGATTTGCATTCATCAAAGGTTTTAATTCTATTATCTTCCTTATTAATAAGCCAAGTATCTAATGCCCAAATTGAACCATGCCCCGAACCTTGCTGATTCATATCCTTCTTCAAATTCAGAGTTGCCTCTAATGGTCAAAAAAGACGAAGCTCTGTAACTAACCCCTATTTTGGTACAAAATTTGCGCCAGGCCCGAATAAGTTGATCTATAACTAAGAGGCTTTTGATTGCTCTTGGAATTAAATTCAGGGGCATGTATACAAGGGCTTTTAACGAAAAAGGAGCAACCAGGGCCCCTTCAATATTATAAACAGAAAAATGACCTTTCTCAGAAAACCTGTCCAAAACATATTTCATATTAGCCGCTATGTTATATGATTCAATATCTGGTATAGCCAGACCTACATCCTTTTCCCCTGCAAACATACGTTTAAGGGCTATCCTGGGTTTTTTATTTATCCAAACACATTGTGTTATCAATTTATTAATTATAAGACTATCTCTTTTTAGTAATAGAAGTGGTACTGCCTGAAACATATAAATAAATCTAGGCAGTGAGACCATTTTAATTAGATGTATTCTACCAGAAAGCAATAATGGCAGCCTCCTCCAGCTCTCTGTCTTCCTTAAAAGACAAGATCGTTGGGGAAAAGTTTAGACTATACCACCTGCTTGAATTTCGTGCAAATTTCAGCCCTAAATACACAATACAGGTATACCTCACTTTACAGCACTTCACTTACAGCGATTCGCTAATACAGCGCTTTGTGGAGCTGAAGTTCAACCTCCAAGCATTTTGAAACAGTGCTGTAAATCATTGGGAAATTGCGAGAAAAGTGACTGGCACCATTTTTTTATGCTTAGCTCACTCTGTTAACTGCATTGCAGTGCAATCTGTGTCTCAGTGCTATAGTCTGGCAAATTTTACTACAGTAATTGTCACTATTTTACAGGTACAGTATTTATTAAATACTAATTGAATACTTGCTGTGCTAGTGTTAAACTAACGTAGCACTATTGCACCCCTAATATATGTTAGTTCAAACATGTTTTTAAGATTTTAAACACTGAAAAGAAAGCTAAAACTGCCTTGTTTCACTTTAAGGCGGTTTTCACTTTACAGCGGGGCTCCGGTCCCTAACCCGCTGTATGAGCGGGGTATACCTGTATGTTCTTTCACCTCCTTAAAAGATGTTATAGGTGAATTCTTATGTTTAATTAACCACAAGATTTGTAATTATTTATTGTGAAACCTGTAAAGACTTGAAAAGATTCTAAAACAATAATTAAAGGTATGTTGTTTTGAAGATTTTGAGTGAAAATAAGGAGGTCGTCCGCATATATTGCTTGTTGAATTTTATACTTTCCAATATCAATACCCTCCAAATTTTCCCTAAAAAATACAGCTAATGGCTCTAAAGCCAGGTTAAAAAGGAGGGGGGATAAGGGGCAGCCTTGTCTTGTCCCCTGTTGTAAAATAAACGTATCTGATATTGAGGAATTAATAACCAGGGCAGCTAGAGGACGAGAATATAATAATGAAATAATCTGAGAAAAGTTGCCTGAGATACCAAAGTTCCTGATAGCCGTAAACATATGATCCCATAATAAAGAATCAAAGGCCTTTTGCGTGTCTATAGATATAACTGCTGCATCGTCTACTGAGACTTAGCCTGCCTTATCCATTATTTCACAATAGTTTATCGCTATTTCTAATTTCCTGATGTTATTCACTAATGTCCTTCCTTTAATAAACCCCGTTTGGTCCGGGTGAATAAGTGAACCTATAACCATTTGGAGTCTATTAGCCAATATATGTGTTAAAATTTTATAGTCCACATTTAAAAGGGGAATGGGCCTATATGAAACCATTAATTCAATGTTTTCCCTTGCTTTGGGATTAGGATTATTCTAGATTCAGTGAAATAACTGGAGGGGGAGTTGCCTTCTAAAAAAAGGAGTTATATACTCTATTTAATAAGGGGGTAATTTCATCACCAATAATTTTATATAGTTCTCCTGGTAGATCATCAGGACCTGAAGCCTTATTAAGCTTCAATTTCTTTATAGCTTTTTTAATCTCGTCCTCCAGAATTGGAGAGTTTAACAAGTCCAAATCTTCCTTTGCTATTAGAGGAAGTTTAATTCCACCCCAAAACAGATCTTTCTTTTGTTAACCCACTACCTTATCCTCATAGAGCTTTTTAAAGTATTGATAAAATTCACCTGCAATATCTTGAGAGTATTTTATTTTTTATTTTAATAGATGTTATTGATTTATTTACCTTGCGAGTGTTCACCATTTTAGCAAGATATTTTCCTATTTTATTACCATACTGCATAAAATTACTATTTCTCTTAAGCTCACTTTGGGTTTCTTTTTAAAATGTGCCAGGTGTCTCTTTGCTTTTTTGCTTCTAAGTATTCTAACCAATTAGTTGTATTATTATTCTTTACATACTTTGGGTATTTATTTGTAATCTAATTAGTAAATTGGATCCAGTAAGTATTGTTTTTCCTCTTAAATCTAACTACAAATGCTAAAACTTCCCCCCTTATAACTGACTTAAAAGCTTGCCAAATGGTTTCTAAATTCGTCACTGAGTCAATATTCCTATTATAGTAATCAAGCCATTTATTAACCAAAAATCTCAGAAACTTTAGATTGTTATATAAATAAGACGGAAAAAACAATCTATTATTGGGTGAATTATCTGCCTTAATTGATAGTGACAGTGAGATTGGGGCATGATCAGAAATAGTAATTGGCAAAATTTCTGATTTTTGAGTTAAGGGAAATAGTTTTTTGCTAATTTGGAACATATCAATACGCGATAGGGATTTATGTGCCTTGGACTAACATGTAAACTCCTTACTATCCGGGCTGGCATTCCTCCAAATGTCCATCAGTTCTAAGTTAAAGCAGAATTTTTTAAATATTTTAGTGTCCTTGCTTCCTGATGGAACCTTTTTCCCAGTTCGTTCCCTGTCCAAGAATCCCGATGCCACCAAGTTCAGATCACCCCCTAAAATAATATTTTGGTCAAATTCCATTAATTTAGATTGAATTAATTCCCAGAACGGCCTTTTTCTTTGCATTTGGGCCATATACATTACATAATACTAATCTTTTCTGCCCTATTTCCACTTCAAGTATAATAAACCTGCCCCGTTGATCAATTTCTCATTTCAGGATTTGATATTGTATGTTCTTCCTGAACACTATAGCTACCCCTTTCTTCCGGTGTGCACCTTTGGCATATACTACTTCTCCTACCCAGTCCCACTTCAATTTCTGGCTTTCAATATCATCCAAATGTGCCTCTTGTAGCAGACCTATATAAATTTTTAATTTATTTAAATATTGTAAAACCGCCTTCCTCTTAATTGGGGAGGTAAACCCTCCCACATTCCATGACCCAAACCTATACGCCCCAGCCAATATACACAGCTACTTTAGATGCCCGGAAGGGGGAGAGGAGCGAGAGAGAGAAACCCCCCCCCCAAAAAAAAAAAAACACCCCTCAGCCCATGTCCTCTCATAACAATTAGTATTATAGTTATTTCCACTTTCCTCAAAAATTACCAATATTAGTGCTACTAAATTAAATGTTATTGAGCCAATGTCTCTGGCCCTGCCTTCTCACTTAAATTCATCCCTAAGAAAATGTTCTGCCTCCTGAGGATTCTCGAAGGTTCTAAACCCCTCTTTGCTCTGAATACTTATTCTGGCTGGGTATAGAAGCCTCACTATTCTCCCTTCTTGAATCAATCGCCAACATATTGGTGCTCATAGTTTCCTCTTACTAGAAGTCTCATACGAGAAATCTTGAAAAATTAAGAATTTCTTATTTTGATAGTACACCTCTTTCTGGAGTCGGTATACCTGTAATATTTTAACTTTTATCTTGAAAATTCAAGTATTTTATAATTATGGGTCTTAGTCTGGCCCTTACCTGTTCCTGATCCCTTAGAATGCTAATTCTATGCGCCCGCTCTACTGTGAAGCCTAGATTAGTGTCTGCAATTTTTAATAAGAGAGGCAACTGTACTGCCGCAAAGTGTACAAAATCTTTCTCTGATAAAGATTCTGAAATACCAATAACTCTTAGGTTGTTCCTCCTAGATCTATTTTCAAGATCCTCGACTTTGTCATTTAAAAATGTTACTTGTTTGCGAATGCTTGCCAATTCACTATCTTTTTCTATATCACTATCCTCCAGGTCTGCTGTTCTGCTAGACCTACTCTAGCAGCAGTTTGTTTGATCTCTTTTGAAATTGCGTCTACGCTATTCTGTAAGGCATCAAGCTTAGGCAAGAATAATTCACTAATTTGTTTCAAAAGTGCCGAGCTACCTATTACGTCAGGTTATACCCTTGGATAAATCATGTGTGAATGAAAAACACCTGTTTTAATCCCGTAGTTAACCAACCTTCTGCTCACCCTACAGATGCTCTACCCTGCATGAAAAATGTATTATATTCTTGTAAGAGTACCAATACTATAAAAATCACTACTACTAGATGTCCCTTATGCTCATATTATACAACCAGTAGCCCCTACAAAAAAAACACAGATCTGTAAATGATGGACCAAATATTTTAGCAATTTAACAGTAAATATAATACTCAAGTGATTTTCCATCAAAATAGCGAAATTCCAGTCCTTCCAACATCCACAGCGGGAAAGAGAGGAGAAAAAAGAAGTATGTTCCTCTGTCCTACCAATTTAGTGGTTGAGCGAAAATTAATATCCTTAGCTTCTGTTCCTTTTTCTTTAGCTGCTCATTGGTCCACCATACTGAAGAGGGAGAAGAAAAACAAAGAGAACGCCACGTGTGTATCGGTAGGGAGGTAAGGTAGAGTGGCATAATTGTATACAGGGTACTCTGGACCTTCAACAGCAGCCCAGCTCGCTGCTTCCAGAGGGTGGGCGAAGGGTACACTCATAAAAGAGAAAAGCACAAATACAGACAACACATGTGTAAATCTATTAAACACGACTGATGGACTGAGGCAGAGGTGAATTCAGAATACTCTCAAAAGTAGCGGCACTCCATTGTGCCAAGTAGAGCAGGCTGGACCTATCACAGCAGCCCAGCTCGCTGTTTACACTTCGGGTCACCTTGTTCCAACTCAGCCCGGGTCAGTTTGTGAGCCTAATAAAAAAAAAGAATGGCTGTGCTCCCTCTTTAACTTCCCTCCTCCTTACTGGAAGTGTCCCTTCTGTCAGCTATGACTTATCGTTAATTGCTGTATGCTCCACAAATTGGAATAGTATTGTTTGTCACTGGAGAACCCTTTCCCCGAATAGGGTGAATTAGACTGCCCCAGGCAAAATATAATAGGGGAGAGGAAAAAAAATAGGAAGGACAAAGCACCAAGTGTATCCCTTGAATTCCACAGCCCTTATATATTTTAGGGGGCTCAGGGCTGCACAGGTTATAACCTGTGCAACTTTGTGGTAACCATGCATCCACCAATTTGGAAATAACTCCCGGTCTGCTCGCAGGAGAGAGAGAGGCAGCAAACAAGATAAGTAAGGTCAGCTCACTTTACAAAATATCAATCGAGATGATAACTTTACCTTGTGCTGTGCTCTCACTCGACCGCGCCTCACCTAGGGAGTGATCTGACCCGCTTGCGAGTGACACGCAGAGGGGCGTTCAGTCCACCGGCTGTGGATCCCGGCCAGAACTTAGACTCCTCTTACGCAGCCCCTCGATCCGAACTATCCCTGTGCGAGATTCGCCTGGTCGCTGGCGTCTCGCCTAGTCCTTCCCTTGGCGCAGCTCTTAGGCGCCTCCGTCAAGCGTGCACGTCAGTGCGTGGAACCCGCCCCCAGACTGTCCCTTTAAATACATAAAGGCACTCATTCACAAAATAAAATGTTTAAAGGGGCATAAAACCCAAAATGTTTCTTTCATGATAGAACATTCAGTTTAAAACAATTTTCCAATTTATTTCTATTATAAGATTTACTTCATTCTCTTAGTATACTTTTGTTAAAGAAGCAGCAATGCACTTCTGGGAGTTGGCTAAAACACTAGGTGATCCAATGACAGGAGACATATAAGTACATCTACCACTCAGCAGCTCCCATTAGTGCATTGAAGAGAATGAAACAAATTAGATGATAGAATTAAATTGGAAAGTTGTTTAAAATTGCATTCCTTTTCTAAATAAGGAAATTATAAAATTGGTTTAATTAATGTCCTATAAGCGCATATCAGAAAGCGTTCCATGTATAGACCGTACCACCCTACAACGCATGTATTTAAAAATGGATATAAATTCCACATTTAATTGTATCTGGTTTGCACATCTAGACTACAATGGGCAGATTTGTAGATGAGAAATACTGGCTATTTGACAAAAAATAGTAATAGAAAAAGGTGACGCTTGTTGCTAAATCATCAGTTCTGTTACAGGCACATATTGCTGCAACCTCTCATATAGTCATAGAGGTTGATGGTTTATAGCTTTATAGCAATGTAGGCACTGTGTACTGCTCTTTGAGAACTAAGTAACCCAGAGTAGTTTACAAAGGGAACAGACTGCTGACAAAGTGGATGTGTCATTGTCAGCAGGGACAAAACTGCCATGAACTTGCTGGAGACTTTTTGGATTTGTAGGCTGAACATTCAAAGCCGCTGCCCCTGCCTGCTTCCTTGCACTCCATGTGCCTTCTCTGTCTACCCCCTCCACGGAGACACCTCTTCCCCACAAATACCTCCTGGACCACCAGCTAATGCAGACACTGTAGAGCATAAGTCAAGGTAGCACAAAGAGCCTGATTCGTCTCTGCAGATCTCTGGTCCGACCAAAGCTTTTGTGTCATATAAGTTTGATATATATATATATATATATATATATATACACACACACACTATAATTGCGTTTGTAACGCGTCCGTCGCCAGTTGCGCATGCATCCTCAAAGGAATGTTGGCAGCGCGAGATAGCCAAAAGAATGTTGGCTGCGTGCGCAGCCAAATTAATTCACCTAGATGCAGCTAAGCTGCATCCAGGTGGATTCAGAAAATGGCAGGGTGGTAAAAGAATCCACCGGGATGCAGCGAAGGCAAACGGAGCATTACCAAAAAAAAAACCTAACCGCCCGCAATAAGTATATAAAAAAAACCCTAACCACCCACAATAAGTATTAAGAAAAAAACCTAACCACCTGCAATAAGTATTTAGAAAAAAACCTAACCACCCGCAATAAGTATTAAGAAAAAAAAAAACCCAATCAACTACCTAATATAATTAGTAACCCCTAAATCCGCCAACCCCAACATCGCAAACGACCTAATACATCTATTAACCCCTAAACCGCCATTAACCCACATCGCTAATTAACCTAATAAATCTATTAACCCCTAAACCGCCAAACCCCACAACGCAAATAACTAACCTAACACCCCCTAAATTAACCCCATTACATAAATGAAAAAATCCTAAATTGCAATTAAAAGAAAAAACCTAAGATTACTTTAAAAATAAAGAAAACTAATCTAAAATAACAGAAAATAAAAAAAGTCTAACATTACACAAAATAATAAACCACATTATCCAAAATAAAAAAATTAAACCTAAGCCCTATGAAAATAACCCCCCCAATAACCCCCCCATCTAAGAATAAGATACCAATAGCCCTTAAAAGGGCTTTTTGTAGGGCATTGCCCTCAAGAAATCAGCTCTTTTACATTAAAAATAAACCAAGTCCCCCTAACAGTAAAACCCCCACCCACCAAACCCCCTCAAAAAAGGGCATTCAGCTCTTTTTCAATTGCTCAAATCCCTAATCCTTAAAAATAACCCCCCCCCAAAAAAAACCCTAACACTCATGGTTCCTGAAGTCAGACGGAGAAGGTCTTCTTCCAGGCGGGTCCATCTTCTATCTTCATCCACAGCAAAGGTGGAGCGGTCTTCCCAGATGTGGCGCTCCTCGGTGGTGTGGAGGCTCCTCTTCATGCGATCGTCCGACGCACACTGAAGATTGAATGCAAGGTACCCCATATTTATTGGTGTCTCTTGTATTCTTATTGGCTGATATTTTAAAATCAGCCAATACGGTGAGAGCTAATGAAATCTTATTGACTGATTTGAACAGCCAATAGGATTTCAGTAGCTCTAATCCTATTGGCTGATTTCAGCCAATAGGAATGCAAGGTACCCCAAATTGATTGCGGTACCTTGCATTCAATCTTCAGTTTACGACGGACATCGGATGAAGTGGAGACTCCATGTCGCAGAGGAATGCCACCGCCGCCGTTGAGGACCGCCGCTGAGGATCCAGGCATTGGGAACATAGCTCTGCATCCCCACTCTGCGCCGCCTTCACTCCGGATGAAGATAGAAGATGATGGATCCATCTGGAAGAAGACCTCTGCCGGACTTCAGGAACATTGAATACCTATTTGGGGCTAAGGTTTAGGCTTTTTTATTTTATTTTTTGGGGTGTTTTTTATTTTTATTTTTTAGATTAGGATTTTTTGTGGGCAAGAAAAAGAGCCGATTGCCATTTTAAGGGCAATAAAAGAGCTGAATGCCATTTTAAGGGCAATGCCCATACAAATGCCCCTTCATTTTTTTAAATTTTTTTTTTTTTTTTTTTATTTTGGGGGGTTTGGTGGGTGAGGGTTTTTTACTGTTAGGGGGGATTTAGTATTTTTCAGAGGTAAAAGAGCTGTGTAACTTAGGGCAATGCCCTACAAAAGGCCCTATTAAGGCCTATTGGTAGTTAAGTATTATATTAGGGGGTGTTTTTATTTTGGGGGGTATTTTTTATTTTTATAGGGGTATTTAGTTTAGGTTTAAACATTTCATTTTCTGTAATTTTAGTTTTTTGCAACTTTAGTTTGGGGGGTTGTAGTTTTTTAACATAGACTGCCCTCTGGGCAGGCTTATCACCTAGTCTATACTATAATCGCGTTTGTAACTCGTCCGTCACCTTCAGCAGTTGCACACACATCCTCAAATGAATGTTGGCATCGCGAGACAGCCTGCGGTGGATTCTTTCACCACCCTGACATTTTCGGAATCCACCAGGATGAAGCGTAAGTGGATTCTTTCACCATCTTACCATTTTCGGAATCCACCAGGATGCAGCGAAGACAAACAGAGCATTTAAAAAAAACCAAACAAAAAAAAAAAAACATAACCGCCCGCAATAAGTATTAACCCCCCCAAAAAACTATTAACTCCTAAACTGCTAACCCCCACAACGCAAAAAAAATAATTTAATGACTTAGCCCCTAACCTAACACCCCCTACATTAACCCCTCAATTACATAAAAAGATAAAATACTACATTACAATTAAAATAAAAAATCCTACAGCACTTAAAAAAATAATAATCTAAAATTACAGAAAATAAAAAAGACTAACATTACAAAAAATAATAAACCACATTATCCAATAAAAAAATTAAAACTAATCCCTATGAAAATAAAAAAGCCCCCCAAAATAAAAACACCCTCTAATCTAAGAATAAACTACCAATAGCTCGTTAAAGGGCTTTTTGTAGGTCATTGCCCTAAAGAAATCGGCTCTTTTACAATAAAAATAAACCAAAACCCCCCACCCACCAAACCCCCCAAACTAAAAAAAAAAACTAACACTAATAAACCTTAACTACCCATTGCCCCTAAAGGGGCACTTGTATGGGCATTGCCCTTAAAAGGGCTTTCAGCTCTTTTGTACTGCCCTTAAAAAGGGCCTTCCACTCTTTTTCAAATTGCCCAAATACCCTAACTAAAAAAAATAAAAAAATAACACTAAAGCCCCAAATAGGTACTCACGGTTCCAGAAGTCTGGTGGAGGTCTTTTTCCAGACGGGTCCATCTTCATCCACAGCGAAGGCAGCGTGGAGATGAAGAGCGGCGTGGAGGCTCCTTTTCATGCGATTGCCTGCCGCACAATGAAGATTAAATGCAAGGCACCCCATGTTTATTGGGGTATCTTGCATTCCTATTGGCTGACATTTTCACATCAGCCAATTGGATGACAGCAACTGAAATCTTATTGGCTGGTGAACAGCCAATAGGATGAGAGCAACTGAAATCTTATTGGCTGATAATCTTAGCTTTTTTATTATAGTTTTCTTCATTAGTAGGGTTTCTTCACTACCCAAGTCAGGCAGCTTACAGACTGAGAAAAGCACTGGGACTCAAAGGGTTGAGGTGTTGCAACCTTTTATATTCCTTAATACTGCATATACACCTTATGTCCAAAAGTATATTGACACCCCTAATATTTACTTTAGGTGTTTCAGCCACACCCATTGCAACAGGTGCATAAAATCCAGCACATAGACCAACATTGGCAGTACAATGGGTTGTACTGAAGAGCTTAATGACTTTAAATGTTGCACTGTTATAGGGTGACACCTTTGTCACAAGTCAATTTATGAAATGTCTGCCCTACTAGACCTGCGCTGGTCAACTGCAAATGCTCATATTGTGATATGCAGTAGTCTAGGTTCAATAACAGCCCAGCCACAAAGGGGTCCACCACACAAGCTCACAGACTGTAGTGAGTGATGCAACAGATGATAGGCAGCCTCAGAGTTCCAAACTGCCTCTGGAAGCCGCATCAGCACAAGAACTGCATTGGGAGCTTAATGAAATAGGTTTCCCTGGCAGAGCAGTTTTACACAAGCTTCACAACACCATGCTCAATGCCAAGTGTTAGCCGGAGTGCTATAAAGCACGCCACCACTGGACTCTGCAGAATTTGAAACATGTTCTCTGCTAATCTGATGGAAGAATATGAGTGTGGTCAATGACAGGAGAACACTACCTACTGGAATCTATAGTGTTTATTGTACAATTTGGTGGAGGAGGGATATTGGTCTGGTGCCTTTTTTCAGGGTTTGGGCTGGGCCACTTAGTTCTAGTGAAGGGTAATTTTATTGCTACAGGATAAAAATATATTTTAAACAATAGGGTGTTTCCAACTTTGTGGCAACATATTGGGGAAGGCAATTTCCTTTTCCAGCATGGCTGTGGGCTCAAGCTGTCTCATGCACCAGAGCAGCACTTCATTGTGTGACGCTATAAAAATTTTATCTAAAATTTCTCACCTAGTGGCATATTAGAGACTTATGGTTGTATAAAATTTTAAAGCATCATAAAGCATGAGAGAAAGATTGTATGGGTTGAAATGTCTGTTGCAGGGACTACATATGTTAGTTTTCCTTATCTTGTGAGATTCATTCCAGGATATGCTGTTGGACATTTTAAATATTGTTCATATCGGAAACATAGATTATTAATTTACTACTGATATTTTCTAAATTCCTATCTGGTATTGAAAGAGTAAAGCCATATTAAAGTTCCCTAATTTATAGTTCATTATTACTGTTTCTATATTATTTGTTTTAATTATAGCCTTGTAAGTCCACATGGCTTTTCATTTCTGATGTTATGTTAAGTTGCCTTATAAACGACCTTAGAGAGGTTGAGAAACGCGTTGCAGCTTTTTAAAATTCAAGATGTTTTAAATAAAATTGTTTTTATCCCACGGAAATTGTCAGTTGGTAGATTTTTACCTAAACCTTTGGGATATTCAGCAGTCCTACATTGACTACACCGGCTCCCTACAGAGCTGTTTCCGGATACATCCGATTACAGTGGCTGATGCGTTGAGCTGTTCGGACAAGAGCACAAGCCAATGATCAGCAGACTGAGTGATCGAGACCACTGAGCTAACTGCTGCTAGGTGATAGCCTGCCTTTTTGCACCCTGTTCCAGGACGGGTGCCATCAACCTTGTGAGTGCATTCCTTATCTTTATTCATATTTTATGATATCCGAAATACACTATGAGGCGCCCCTTCTCTCTTTTTTCTGATTGGATTGGTTGTCAAGTTTTTAAGTGATCACAAAACTTCAGATAAGGCCTTTTAATATGTTAAGTACCTGTTCTAGAAATTAAAACTGGCAGTCACACAAAACTAACTGATAAAATTGCCCATTCACACCTCTTAAGTTTACAGTAAAGGTCTCTTCAAATATACCCTTTATTCACTTTGCAAGGGAAATGCTCATTTTCTTCATAAATGGAAAGAGTCCACAGCTGCATTCATTACTTTTGGGAATTCAGAACCTGGCCACCAGGAGGAGGCAAAGACACCCCAGCCAAATGTTTAAATACTCCTCCCACTTCCCTTATCCCCCAGTCATTCTTTGCCTTTCGTCCCAGGAGGTTGGCAGAGAAGTGTCAGATGTTTTCGATAGTCTCTTATGGAGGGTAGTACTCTTCGGCATGGGACTGGAGTTTTAAGTAGTCCTGTCAGCCTCTGCGTGAGAGCATGGGCGAAAGTTAGAGTCCAGAGATGCAGGGAGAGTCTTTCTGCGAAACCATCCCGACTCATATTAACAGCTCCACAAGCAATCAGCTTTTTTCTTCTATAAGATACAACAAGTCCACGGATTCATCCTTTACTTGTGGGATATTATCCTCCTGCTAACAGGAAGTGGCAAAGAGCACCACAGCAGAGCTGTCTATATAGCTCCTCCCTTGACTCCACCCCCAGTCATTCTCTTTGCCTACTCTAAGTAATAGGAAGGGTAAAGTGAAAGAGGTGATAAAATGTTAGTTTTTAATTTCTTCAAGCAAGACTTTTTTATTTTAAATGGTACCGGTGTGTGCTATTTTCTCCCAGGCAGCAGATGGATGAAGACTTCTGCCTGGAAGCTGATGATAATCTTAGCAGTTGTTACTAAGATCCAGAGTAGTTCCCAGAGAATGGCTGAGGAGTACTTAAGAAACTTCAGTGTGAGGAACGTTTTTCATGCTGTAAGCAGTGAGGTATGTTCAGTCATTTTTTTCTGGAGAGACTGTGTTATTTCAGAATTGGCTGACAGTATCCCCATGAGGGAAAGGGTAAGCAGTAATCCTAAACTAACTTGCATATTGGGCTATATAAAAAATGGTTGACACTGATGTTATGATGTTTGTGGGCAAACGTTTTCATGATTGGGAATTACAGATAACGTTTTTGATGGCAGATGTTTTTTACTTTATAAAAGTATAGAGGGTACACATGGCTTCACTTATGGGTATATGAACCCACATGGCTAGGTTTTAGACCGCTTTGGTGCGTTTATTTTAGGCTGCAAGACATCGAGTGAGATGGGCAGGGCCTATTTTCGCACCTCAGTTGCGCAGTTGTTTTTCCCAGACAAGCAGCAAGCTCTAACTCCGGTGGGCCTTTCAGAACAGTATTGGGCCTAATCAAAGATTTAATCTGATTTTCCAGACCCCTGAGGGTAGGTAGGCGCCACAGCAGGGCTGTAGCGAGGTGCAGGGGGTGTTTTTGGTTGAAGTTAACGTTTTATAGCATAACGTTTTTTTGTTAAGGGTTAAGTATTCCTTTCCTTGTGGGGCAAACTTAGCTGACAAGTTGGGATGCTTTTATCATAAAATTGGGATAATTTTATCGTTTTAAAGCAGTTTTGGAAAAATTGTATGCTTTTTTTCTCTTAAAGGCGCAGTACCGTTTTTTTCAGATTGTTGTTTTTTCACTAAATAAAGTGTTTTCAAGCCTGTTTGTGGTCATTACTAGCCTGTTTAACATGTCTGACATTGAGGAAAGCCAATGTTCCATGTGTTTAGAAGCCATTGTGGAACCCCCACTTCAAATGTGTCCCTCATGTACTGAAAGGGCCTTACATTGCAAAGAACATATTTTAGCTGCTAAAAGTATGTCTCAGGATGATTCTCAGTCAGAAGAGAATCAGGTTATGGCATCTACTTCTCCCCAAGTGTCACAACCTTTAACGCCCGCCCAAGCGACGCCAAGTACTTCTAGTTCGTCTAATTCTTTCAACCTGCAAGATATGGCCGCAGTTATGTCTACTACCCTCAGAGGTATTATCGAAACTGCATGGTTTGCAGGGGAAGCCCAGTAGGTCCGGTATTAGAGTAAATACTGAGCCCTCTGACGCTTTATTGGCCATCTCCGATGTACCCTCACAATGTTCTGATTTGGGGGTGGGGGAATTGCTGTCTGAGGGAGAGCTTTCTGATTCAGGAAAGATGTTCCCTCAAACAGACTCAGATATGACGGCTTTTAAGTTTAAGCTTGAACACCTCCGCTTGTTGCTCAGGGAGGTTTTAGCGACTCTGGATGATTGTGACCCTATTGTAATTCCACCAGAGAAATTGTGTAAAATGGATAGATATCTAGAGGTCCCTACTTACACTAATGTTTTTCCGGTCCCTAAGAGGATTTCGGACATTGTTACTAAGGAATGGGATAGACCAGGCATTCTGTTCTCTCCCCCTCCTACTTTTAAGAAAATGTTAAAATGTTTCCCATATCTGACACCATTCGGGATTCGTGGCAGATGGTCCCTAAGGTGAGGGAGCTATTTCTACACTAGCTAAGTGTACAACTATACCTATTGAGGACATGGATATGAATGGATAAAAATTTGAGGGTCTGCTAAAGACATTAGATGATATTTTAGATAGAATTAAGGCTCTCAAGCTAGCTAATTCTTTTATTACAGATGCCGCTTTTCAACTGGCTAAATTAGCGGCAAAGAATTCAGGGTTTGCCATTTTAGCGCATAGACCGTTATGGCTTTATTCCTGGTCTGCTGATGTGTCATCAAAATCTAAGCTATTCCTTTCCTTTTGAAGGAGATAATTTCCGACATCACTGGAGGAAAAGGCCATGCCCTTCCTCAGGATAAGACAAATAGAATGAGGGCTAAACAAAATAATTTTCGTTCCTTTCGAAACTTCAAAGGTGGTCCCTCTACCTCCTTCCCTGCCACAAAGCAGGAGGGGAATTTTGCTCAATCCAAGTCAGTCTGGAGACCTAACCAGACCTGGAATAAAGGTAAACAGGCCAAGAAGCCCGCTGCTGCTACCAAGACAGCATGAAGGGGCAGCCCCCGATCCGGGACCAGATCTAGTAGGGGGCAGACTTTCTCTCTTCGCTCAGGCTTGGGCAAGAGACATTCAGGATTCCTGGGCTTTAGAAATCGTGACCCAGGGGTATCATCTAGAATTCAAAGATTCTCCTCCAAGGGGGAGATTTCATCTTTCAAGTTTGTCTTTAAATTAGACAAAAAGAGAGGCGTTCTTACGCTGTGTAGAAGACCTATATACCATGGGAGTAATCTGCCCAGTTCCAAAAACAGAACAGGGGCAGGTGTTTTACTCCAATTTATTTGTGGTTCCCAAAAAAGATGCGAACCTTCAGACCGATTTTAGATCTCATAATTCTAAACAAATTTCTCAGAGTCCCATCCTTCAAGATGGAGACCATTCGGACAATTTTACCAATGATCCAGGAGGGTCAATATATGACCACCGTGGATTTGAAGGATGCGTATTTTCACATTCCTATCCACAAAGATCATCACCAGTTCCTCAGGTTCGCCTTCCTGGACAAGCATTACCAGTTTGTGGCCCTTCCTTTCGGGTTGGCCACAGCTCCCAGAATTTTCACAAAGGTGCTAGGGTCCCTTCTGGTGGTGCTAAGGCCGCAGGGCATAGCAGTGGCGTCCTATCTGGACGAAATCTTGATTCAGGCGTCAACTTACCAGCTGGCCAAATCTCACATGGACATCGTCCATTGGCTTTTCTAAGATCTCACGGGTGGAAGGTGAACATAAAGAAGAGTTCACTTATCCCTCTCACAAGAGTTCCATTCCTAGGAACTCTTATAGACTCGGTAGACATGAAAAATTTTCTGACGGAGGTCAGAAAATCAAAGATCTTAACCACCTGCCGAGCACTTCATTCCATTCCTCTGCCGTCAGTGGCTCAGTGTATGGAGGTAATTGGACTAATGGTAGCGGCAATGGACATAGTTCCGTTTGCTCGCTTGCATCTCAGACCACTGCAACTATGCATGCTCAGACAGTGGAACGGGGATTATGCAAATTTATCTCCTCAGATAAATCTGGATCAAGAGACCAGAGACTCTCTTCTTTGGTGGTTGTCACAGGATCATCTGTCCCAGGGAATGTGTTTCTGCAGGCCAGCATGGGTCATAGTTACGACGGACGCCAGCCTCTTGGGCTGGGGTGCAGTCTCAAATTCCTTGAAGGCACAGGGTGTGTGGACTCAGGAGGAGGCTCTTCTTCCAATAAATATTCTAGAACTGAGAGCGATATTCAACGCGCTTCTGGCGTGGCCTCAGCTGGCTTCGGCCAAATTCATAAGATTCCAGTCAGACAATATCACGACTGTAGCGTATATCAATCATCAAGGGGGAACAAAGAGTTCTCTAGCGATGATAGAGGTTTCCAAAATCATTTGATGGGCAGAGACTCACTCTTAGAATAAAGTGAAATGAAGCTCTCCAACATGCCAAAGTTTCAATACTTTATTAGAGAGAGTGCAGAGTCAAACAGCCACGACGTTTCGGGGAACCATGCCCCTTAATCATGTGGTAAGTGATAGTACAGGTACACCTGTTTAAATAGCTCACCTTGGGATTTTAACCCTTACAATCTTGTAATTTACATTCTATAAATGCAACAGCACCATCTGCTGGTTAAAAATAGGTAGACCATGTACAAAAATTAAAAACAAAACAGCTATGAAGCCCCTATAACAGAACCACATCTATACATACAGAAACACTGCAATTCAATCATTAGAATTTATTCTAAGAACATTAAGCAACATGACTTAAGATTAATACTGCAGAATATATGAACACAAGAGCAACACCAGTTCAGTAAAACACAGACCAGTCTATCTCTCTATTAAGCCCCCTAGGTTCCAGGGTATCCAACTTGAAAATCCAATAGGATTCACGTTGTTTCAAAAGGACATCCCTATTGCCACCCGTACGGGGGACTTTAATCTGTTCGATTACCTGGAACCTAAGTTGGCTAATATGGTGTCCCATGGCTAAAAAATGATAAGCCACTGGTGCAGTGAGTACCTTGCACCTGATGTTGCTCTTGTGTTCAGTAATTCGATCCCGTACCCTCCTAGAGGACTCGCCAATGTAGGCTTTCCCACATGGGCATTTGATCATATAGATAACGTAATTGCTATTACAAGTAAAATAGTCCCTATAATAGAATTTATAACCACTATGTGGGTGTGAAAAATAGGGACTTTTTACTATTGAATTACAATTGCTACACCCTAGACAGGGGAAACAGCCTAAATTCTTTTTGGTAATGAACCGTTGTGACAATGTTCTACCAGGGCCAATGTCAGCTTTGATTAAAGAGTCCCTCAGACTCTTACTCCTCTTGTATGCTGGCATAGGCATTTGGTCAAATTCAATAACCTCCGAATTGCAGTTTTTTAGGATACCCCAATGTTTCCTGATAATTTTCCAATCCCAAGGTGAGCTATTTAAACAGGTGTACCTGTACTATCACTTACCACATGATTAAGGGGCATGGTTCCCCGAAACGTTGTGGCTGTTTGACTCTGCACTCTAATAAAGTATTGAAACTTTGGCATGTTGGAGAGCTTCATTTCACTTTATTCTACTATTGTTGGGGAGTTTTGTAGTGACTCCTTGAAGCTCTAACCTGTGAGTATCGCTGCTGGATGAATCGCACAATTTCAGAGACTCACTCTTGCCATCTATCAGCAATCTATATCCCAGGAGTGGAGAACTGGGAAGCGGATTTTCTCAGTCGTCAGACTTTTCATCCGGGGGAGTGGGAGCTCCATCCGGAGGTGTTTTGCACAATTGATTCATCAATGGGGCACACCAGAATTGGATCTGATGGCTTCTCGTCAGAATGCCAAACTTCCTTGTTACGGGTCCAGATCAAGGGATCCTCAAGCAGTACTGATAGATGCTCTAGCAGTACCGTGGTCATTCGACCTGGCTTATGCGTTTCCTCCTTTTCCTCTCCTTCTTCGTCTGATTGCCAGAATCAAACAGGAGAGGGCTTCGGTAATCTTGATAGCACCTGCGGGGCCACGCAGGACTTGGTATGCAGATCTGGTGGAAATGTCAGCTCTGCCACCGTGGAAACTACCACTGAGACAGGACCTTCTCATTCAAGGTCCGTTCCAACATCCAAATCTAGTTTCTCTGCGGCAGACTGCCTGGAGATTGAACGCTTGATTTTATCTAAGCGGGGATTCTCTGAGTCGGTCATAGATACCTTGATTCAGGCTCGAAAGCCTGTCACTAGGAAAATTTATCATAAGATATGGCGTAAATATATTTATTGGTGCGAATCCAAAGGCTACTCATGGAGTAAGATCAGGATTCCTAGGATTTTGTCCTTTCTCCAAGAAGGATTAGAGAAGGGGTTATCAGCTAGTTCCTTAAAGGGACAGATTTCTGCTTTGTCAATCTTACTGCACAAGCATCTGGCAGATGTCCCAGACGTTCAGTCGTTTTGTCAGGCTTTGGTTAGAATTAAGCCTGTGTTTAAACCTGTTGCTCCGCCATGGAGATTGAATTTAGTTCTTAAAGTTCTTCAAGGGGTTCCATTTGAACTTATGCATTCCATAGATATTAAACTTCTATCTTGGAAGGTTCTGTTTTTAGTTGCTATCTCTTCTGCTCGAAGAGTTTCTGAGCTATGTGCATTACAATGCGACTCGCCTTATCTTATATTCCATTCTGATAAGGTGGTTTTACGTACCAAACCTGGATTCCTTCCTAAGGTTGTTTCTAATAAGAATATTAATTAGGAAATTGTTGTTCCTTCTCTGTGTCCTAACCCTTCTTCTAAGAAGGAGCGTCTGCTACATAACTTGGACGTGGTTCGTACCTTGAAGTTTTACTTGCCTTCGACCAAGGATTTCCGTCAAACATCTTCTTTGTTTGTTGTCTATTCCGGAAAGCGTAGAGGTCAAAAAGCTACGACTACCTCTTTCTTTTTGGCTGAAAAGCATCATCCGTTTGGCATACGAGACTACAGGACAGCAGCCTCCTGAAAGGATTACAGCTCACTCTACTAGAGCGGTGGCTTCCACATGGACTTTTAAAAATGATGCTTCTGTTGAACAGATTTGTAAGGCTGCGACTTGGTCTTCCTTTCATACCTTATTCAAATTTTACAAATTTGATACTTTTGCTTCTTTGAAGGCTATTTTTGGGAGAAAAGTTCTTCAAGCAGTGCTGCCTTCTGTTTAGGTATCTGTCTTGTCCCTCCCGTTCATCCGTGTCCTGTAGCTTTGGTATTGTATCCCACAAGTAAAGGATGAATTCGTGGACTCGTCGTATCTTATAGAAGAAAGGTAAATTTATGCTTACCTGATAAATTGATTTCTTCTATGATACGACGAGTCCACTGCCCGCCCTGTCAATTTTAAGACAGATTATATTTTTTTGATTTAAAACTTCAGTCACCTCTGCACCTTTTAGTTTTCTCCTCTTTCTTCCTATACCTTCGGTCGAATGACTGGGGGGTGGAGTCAAGGGAGGAGCTATATAGCCTGCTCTGCTGTGGTGCTCTTTGCCACTTCCTGTTAGCAGGAGGATAATATCCCACAAGTAAAGGATGAATCCGTGGACTTGTCGTATCATAGAAGAAATCAATTTCTCCAACATAGGTGTGTCCGGTCCACGGCGTCATCCTTACTTGTGGGATATTCTCTTCCCCAACAGGAAATGGCAAAGAGCCCAGCAAAGCTGGTCACATGATCCCTCCTAGGCTCCGCCTACCCCAGTCATTCTCTTTGCCGTTGTACAGGCAACATCTCCACGGAGATGGCTTAGAGTTTTTTAGTGTTTAACTGTAGTTTTTCATTATTCAATCAAGAGTTTGTTATTTTCAAATAGTGCTGGTACGTACTATTTACTCAGAAACAGAAAAGAGATGAAGAATTCTGTTTGTATGAGGAAAATGATTTTAGCAACCGTAACTAAAATCCATGGCTGTTCCACACAGGACTGTTGAGAGCTATTAACTTCAGTTGGGGGAACAGTGTGCAGTCCCTTGCTGCTTGAGGTATGACACATTCTAACAAGACGATGTAATGCTGGAAGCTGTCATTTTCCCTATGGGATCCGGTAAGCCATGTTTATTACGATTGTAAATAAGGGCTTCACAAGGGCTTATTTAGACTGTAGACTTTTTCTGGGCTAAATCGATTGATTATTAACACTTATTTAGCCTTGAGGAATCATTTATTCTGGGTATTTTGATATAATAATATCGGCAGGCACTGTTTTAGACACCTTATTCTTTAGGGGCTTTCCCAAAGCATAGGCAGAGTCTCATTTTCGCGCCGGTGTTGCGCACTTGTTTTTGAGAGGCATGGCATGCAGTCGCATGTGAGAGGAGCTCTGATACTTATAAAAGACTTCTGAAGGCGTCATTTGGTATCGTATTCCCCTTTGGGTTTGGTTGGGTCTCAGCAAAGCAGATACCAGGGACTGTAAAGGGGTTAAAGCTTAAAACGGCTCCGGTTCCGTTATTTTAAGGGTTAAAGCTTTCAAAATTGGTGTGCAATATTTTCAAGGCTTTAAGACACTGTGGTGAAAATTTGGTGAATTTTGAACAATTCCTTCATGTTTTTTCGCAATTGCAGTAATAAAGTGTGTTCAGTTTAAAATTTAAAGTGACAGTAACGGTTTTATTTTAAAACGTTTGTTGCACAATTTGGATGTTGTTCGCGCTCTAAAATTCTATTTAGATGCTACAAAGGATTTTAGACAAACATCTTCCTTGTTTGTTGTTTATTCAGGTAAAAGGAGAGGTCAAAAAGCAACTTCTACCTCTCTCTCTTTTTGGATTAAAAGCATCATCAGAGTGGCTTACGAGACTGCCGGACGGCAGCCTCCCGAAAGAATCACAGCTCATTCCACTAGGGCTGTGGCTTCCACATGGGCCTTCAAGAACGAGGCTTCTGTTGATCAGATATGTAGGGCAGCGACTTGGTCTTCACTGCACACTTTTACCAAATTTTACAAGTTTGATACTTTTGCTTCTTCTGAGGCTATTTTTGGGAGAAAGGTTTTGCAAGCCGTGGTGCCTTCCATTTAGGTGACCTGATTTGCTCCCTCCCTTCATCCGTGTCCTAAAGCTTTGGTATTGGTTCCCACAAGTAAGGATGACGCCGTGGACCGGACACACCTATGTTGGAGAAAACAGAATTTATGTTTACCTGATAAATTTCTTTCTCCAACGGTGTGTCCGGTCCACGGCCCGCCCTGGTTTTTTTAATCAGGTCTGATAATTTATTTTCTTTAACTACAGTCACCACGGTACCATATGGTTTCTCCTATGCTAATATTCCTCCTTAACGTCGGTCGAATGACTGGGGTAGGCGGAGCCTAGGAGGGATCATGTGACCAGCTTTGCTGGGCTCTTTGCCATTTCCTGTTGGGGAAGAGAATATCCCACAAGTAAGGATGACGCCGTGGACCGGACACACCGTTGGAGAAAGAAATTTATCAGGTAAACATAAATTCTGTTTTTTCAGGTAAGCATAAATGTACTTTTCTCTCAAGTCCATGGCAGAAGCGACGCTACTATCTGTCACACTTGAAGGGCCGTGTTCCTGTTCCACGGCGTAGATTCCGGTAAGAACGTTTCATTTTACTTATATCATGGATGTATTGTAATTTCAACTGCTTATCTGAGAGGGGCTACAACCTTTCAGGGATAACTTTAACATAGGGTGTCATTGAGGCTCCTTTTTGTATCTAGGAATCAAGGGTTAATATCTTCTGAGGGGAATTATTGAACAGGGGGGTTTATAATCATGTTTGTTATGTGATTCTGTCTGCTACTGTGTAGTGTTGCTTCGGCTCATGGCTATTTTGGAACATAACGGCATATGTCTAGTGACACAGTCTTTACGGTCGGGCGCGCTTTTGCATGGACTGCATGGTTTACCTTGAGACTCCATTTCCGCTTTCCTGACCGCGTGGCGACAGAGAAAACCTTGTCCGCTGGTGTCTGGTTCTCTGGAGGCGCCAGTGTCCCAGTTATGGAGGATTCTTGGAGACATTTTTATTTTACAAGCTTCAACTAGTATCCTGAGAGGACTTGAGGTTCCGAGGTTGCTTAGGGGCATGGGGGATTGGTTCAGTCCTCATTCGCCTTTCAATCTAGTGGTCCGGAACTCCGTTGAGATCCGCGGTGACATGCTAGAGTGTTCCTTCCCGTTGTGGGTTGGAGGCTTGGAGGATTTAGGTCCTTCATACCGCCATTCTTACGGTTTTGCCTTTCATGGTCTCTTTGGAAGTGTCCTTTTAGGACTTGTTCCTTTTAGAGGTTCTCTTCCTTTGGGTCGAGACTTTCTGGACTTCGTCCGTTTTTTCTGGTTGCTTTGGCCGCTTAATTAGGAAGTGAAGGCCGTGAGGCTCTGTCTTCCTTCGGGAGTTAGTCGTCTCCATTTCCATATTTTGGAACATAACAGCCTATGTCTAGTGACACAGTCTTTACGGTTGGGCTCGCTTTTGCATGGACTTTGCACGGTTTACCTTGAGACTCCATTTCCGCTTTCCTGACCGTGTGCCGACGGAGAAAACCTGGTCCGCTGGTGTCTGGTCCTCTGGAGGTGGCAGTGTCCCAGTTATGGAGGATTCTTGGAGACAGATGTCTCTGATTCAGACTCTACTTCTTGCGAAGAATATGAATTGGCCCTGGTGATACATGCCCATCAGTTATGTTTCCGAATGCCGTTTTAGAGTGCTCTTTTCCTTGGGATCGGGGAATCGGGTGCCCACTGAGCCATCTGCCTCTGGGGATTCTATTTCTCACGAGACGACTTCCCTACCACCAACTTTTACTACGCATGCAGGTAACCCATACGCTGCTTATCCTTTCTAGGGAGTGTGGCCTGTTCCCACCGGAGGTTACGACATGGTTCCGCATGGCCATATCTTTGGCGCTGGCGCATCTGCACCTCCCGGGAGTGTGCTTACGATATTGTTCGTGTTTCGTTAAACAGGGCTCGTCATGCGTGGGATCGCCTGGTCCAGTTCAGCCTTCCGGGGGAGCGACTACCCCTGAGGCCTCTGGGTCAACCTTTGGGGCCGGTGTTTCCTTTTGTCTCGATGGAGGTATGTTGCGTCTTTCGTTATAGACTGGCGCACCTTCGTGTTCTACTAAGACACGTTTTTGGCGTTGCTGGAGGATCCCACTTTTAATGGGTCTGGGGATTCTGAGTCTTACTCTTCGACTGGCTTGCATACATAGACATAAGGGGATAAAGTAATCTTCTTATAGTCTTTGTTATTTGTGTATACTTTTCCAGTTCTGAACTTGGAAGTCTCGGACCCCTGTTGGGTTGGTCCTGCGGGTCTGTCCATTCTTCCTGGGCGATAACCTATGGGTTGCTTTATCCTTAATTTTCATCCGATGAGGATGATTTTTATTTGGTCTAAAGTTCATGTTGTGGTGTGATTTTTTTTCCTTCGGGAACTTTCTTCTCTGGAATTGATACTCATGATTTTGTGGTAGCACTGTTTACAAAAGTCTGTCTGACTGTTTGTTTTTTTAACCCTCCATCATTGGGGGAGACTCTATGTGGCCTTAACAGTGCTGGGGACCTTGGTTTCAGGCTGGTCCTGACTGGGTATAAATCCTTCTGTCTTTTGAGGCCTAGTTCAGACACGTGGCACCTTTTTTATGTCTGGTTGGTCCGGTGAGGGCGCCTAGTGATCACAATATGATTTGTGTTGTTTTCTTGTTTTATTTTACAAGCTTTAACTAGCATCCTGAGAGGACTTGAGGTTCCGTGGTTGCTTAGGGGCATGGGGGATTGGTTCAGTCCTCATTCGCCTTTCAATCTAGTGGGCCGGGACTTCGTTGAGATCCGCGGTTTTTAGAGTGCGTTTGCACTGTGTTAGTGGAAGATCCTCTCTGTTTCAGAATCCCGGCCTTATCCCGTCGTCTCTGTTTCTGGGGTCTGGGCATTGCCTCCCCTTGTTTCTATGAGACTGGTTGGGTCTCTGTTAGCCTGACCCGGTTTCTCTGGGGTTTTTTGCTCTGTGTTTGTGCCCTTTTTAGGTTTTTTTTCTGGAGTTCCTTATGCTAGCTGGAAGCTAGCTCAACATTCTAATGCACTGTAGCTACTCTGCACTGTAGCAAACCGAGGGTTGCAAGTTTGATCCCCGGCGAGGTCTACTCCGCATTTCCTCCTTTCGAGGTTGATAAAATGAGCAGGGCCTTGAGTCACTTAAGGGGGATTAGCTGCACTTTACAAGTACAATCTTGTTTTCTCCGTGCCTTTTCTCTTGTTAAGTGTATCCAGTCCACGGATCATCCATTACTTGTGGGATATTCTCCTTCCCAACAGGAAGTTGCAAGAGGATCACCCACAGCAGAGCTGCTATATAGCTCCTCCCCTCACTGCCATATCCAGTCATTCTCTTGCAACTCTCAACAAAGATGGACGTAGTAAGAGGAGAGTGGTGTATTATAGTTAGTTTTTTAACTTCAATCAAAAGTTTGTTATTTTTAAATGGTACCGGAGTGTACTGTTTCATCTCAGGCAGCATTAGAAGAAGAATCTGCCTGTGATTTCTATGATCTTAGCAGAAGTAACTAAGATCCACTGCCGTTCTCACATATTCTGAGAAGTGAGGTAACTTCAGAGGGGGAATGGCGTGCAGGTTTTCCTGCAATCAGGTATGTGTAGTTAATATATTTCTAGGGATGGAATTTGCTAGAAAAATGCTGCTGATACCGGATTAATTTAAGTTAAGCCTTAAATGCAGTGATAGCGACTGGTATCAGGCTTATTAACAGAGATACATACTCTTATAAAAGTGTAATATAAAACGTTTGCTGGCATGTTAATCGTTTTTATATATGTTTGGTGACAAAACTTATTGGGGCCTAGTTTTTTTCCACATGGCTGGCTTGATTTTTGCCTAGAAACAGTTTCCTGAAGCTTTCCACTGTTGCAATATGAGTGGGAAGGGCCTATTTTAGTGCTTTTCTGTTCAGATAAAAATACTGACAGAGACATTCAGCTTCCCTCTGCATGATACAGGACATCTCTGAAGGGCTCAAAAGGCTTCAAAGTCGTGTTTGAGGAGGGTAACAATCACAGTAGACTGTGGCAGTTGTGACTGTGTTTAAAAAACGTTTTTGTCATTTATTATTCTGTTTTTGTTATTAAGGGGTTAATCATCCATTTGCAAGTGGGTGCAATGCTCTGCTGACTTGTTACATACACTGTAAAAATTTTGTTAGTGTAACTGCCTTTTTTCACTGTTATTTCAAATTTTGTCAAAATTTGTTTCTCTTAAAGGCACAGTAACATTTTTTTATATTGCTTGTTAACTTGCTTTAAAGTGTTTTCCAAGCTTGCTAGTCTCATTGCTAGTCTGTACAAACATGTCTGAAACAGAGGATACTTGTTCATTATGTTTAAAAGCCATGGTGGAGCCCCATAGGAGAATGTGTACTAAATGTATTGATTTCACCTTAAACAGTAAAGATCAGTCTTTATCTATAAAAGAATTGTCACCAGAGGGGTCTGTCGAGTGGGAAGTTATGCCGACTAACTCTCCCCACGTGTCGGACCCTTCACCTCCCGCTCAAGGGACGCACGCTAATATGGCGCCAAGTACATCAGGGACGCCCATAGCGATTACTTTGCAGGACATGGCTGCAATCATGAATAATACCCTGTCAGTGAGTACTGATGTTTTTCCAATACCTAAAAGGCTTACAGAAATTATTAGTAAGGAGTGGGATAGGCCCGGTGTGCCCTTTTCCCCACCTCCTATATTTAGAAAAATGTTTCCAATAGATGCCACTATACGGGACTTATGGCAGACTGTCCCTAAGGTGGAGGGAGCAGTTTCTAATTTAGCAAAGCGTACCACTATCCCGGTTGAGGACAGTTGTGCTTTTTCAGATCCAATGGATAAAAAATTAGAGGGTTACCTTAAGAAAATGTTTATTCAACAAGGTTTTATTTTACAGCCCCTTGCATGCATTGCGCCTGTCACTGCTGCGGCGGCATTCTGGTTTGAGGCCCTGGAAGAGGCCATCCATACAGCTCCATTGACTGAAATTGTTGACAAGCTTAGAACTCTTAAGCTAGCTAACTCATTTGTTTCTGATGCCATTGTTCATTTGACTAAACTAACGGCTAAGAATTCCGGATTCGCCATCCAGGCGCGTAGGGCGCTATGGCTCAAATCCTGGTCAGCTGATGTGACTTCAAAGTCTAAATTACTCAACATTCCTTTCAAGGGGCAGACCTTATTCGGGCCTGGTTTGAAAGAAATTATTGCTGACATTACTGGAGGTAAGGGTCATACCCTTCCTCAGGACAGGGCCAAATCAAAGGCCAAACAGTCTAATTTTCGTGCCTTTCGAAATTTCAAGGCAGGTGCAGCATCAACTTCCTCTGCTTCAAAACAAGAGGGAACTTTTGCTCAATCAAAGCAGGCCTGGAAACCTAACCAGTCCTGGAACAAGGGCAAGCAGGCCAGAAAGCCTGCTGCTGCCTCTAAGACAGCATGAAGGAGCGGCCCCCTATCCGACAACGGATCTAGTAGGGGGCAGACTCTCTCTCTTCGCCCAGGCGTGGGCAAGAGATGTTCAGGATCCCTGGGCGTTGGAGATCATATCTCAGGGATATCTTCTGGACTTCAAAGCTTCTCCTCCACAAGGGAGATTTCACCTTTCAAGATTATCTGCAAACCAGATAAAGGAAGAGGC
The DNA here is from genome assembly GCF_027579735.1 of Bombina bombina. NCBI lineage: Eukaryota > Metazoa > Chordata > Amphibia > Anura > Bombinatoridae > Bombina > Bombina bombina. The sequence continues at coordinate 684,341,733 of NC_069503.1, forward strand.
ATTCCTAAGCTGCGTACAAGATCTCCTTGTAATATGAGTGATCCATCCAGTTCCGCGGACGGAACAAGGACAGGGGTTTTATTCAAATCTGTTTGTGGTTCCCAAAAAAGAGGGAACCTTCAGACCAATTTTGGATTTAAAGATCCTAAACAAATTCCTCAGAGTTCCATCATTCAAGATGGAAACTATTCGAACCATTTTACCCATGATCCAAGAGGGTCAGTACTTGACCACAGTGGACTTAAAGGATGCCTACCTTCACATTCCGATTCACAAGAATCATCATCAGTTCCTGAGGTTTGCCTTTCTAGACAGGCATTACCAATTTGTAGCTCTTCCATTTGGGTTGGCTACAGCCCCAAGAATTTTTACAAAGGTTCTGGGCTCACTTCTGGCGGTACTAAGACCGCGAGGCATAGCGGTGGCTCCTTACCTGGACGATATCCTGATACAGGCGTCAAGCTTTCAAATTGCCAAATCTCATACAGAGATAGTTCTGGCATTCCTGAGGTCGCATGGGTGGAAAGTGAATGAAGAAAAGAGTTCTCTATCTCCTCTCACGAGGGTTTCCTTCCTAGGGACTCTAATAGATTCTGTAGAAATGAAAATTTACCTGACAGAGTCCAGGTTATCAAAACTTCTAAATGCTTGCCGTGTTCTTCACTTCATTCCGCGCCCCACGGTGGCTCAGTGCATGGAAGTAATCGGCTTAATGGTAGCGGCGATGGACATAGTGCCATTCGTGCGCCTGCATCTCAGACCGCTGCAATTATGTATGCTCAGTCAGTGGAATGGGGATTACACAGATTTGTCCCCTCTACTAAATCTGGATCAGGAAACCAGAGATTCTCTTCTCTGGTGGTTATCTCGCGCCCATCTGTCCAAGGGTATGACCTTTCGCAGACCAGATTGGACAATTGTAACAACAGATGCCAGCCTTCTAGGTTGGGGTGCAGTCTGGAACTCCCTGAAGTCTCAGGGTTCATGGACTCAGGAGGAGAAACTCCTCCCAATAAATATTCTGGAGTTAAGAGCAATATTCAATGCTCTTCTGGCTTGGCCTCAGCTAGCAACACTGAGGTTCATCAGATTTCAGTCGGACAACATCACGACTGTGGCTTACATCAACCATCAAGGGGGAACCAGGAGTTCCCTAGCGATGTCAGAAGTATCCAAGATAATTCGCTGGGCAGAGACTCACTCTTGCCACCTGTCAGCGATCCATATCCCAGGTGTAGAGAACTGGGAGGCGGATTTTCTAAGTCATGGGAATGGGAACTCCATCCGGAGGTGTTTGCTCAATTGGTTCTCCGTTGGGGCAAACCAGAATTGGATCTCATGGCGTCTCGCCAGAACGCCAAGCTTCCTTGTTACGGAACCAGGTCCAGGGACCCAGAAGCAGCACTGATAGATGCTCTAGCAGCGCCTTGGTTCTTCAACCTGGCTTATGTGTTTCCACCGTTTCCTCTGCTCCCTCGTCTGATTGCCAAAATCAAACAGGAAAGAGCATCGGTGATATTGATAGCGCCTGCGTGGCCACGCAGGACCTGGTATGCAGACCTAGTGGACATGTCATCCTTTCCACCATGGACTCTGCCTCTGAGACAAGACCTTCTAATACAAGGTCCTTTCAATCATCTGAATCTACTTTCTCTGAGACTGACTGCATGGAGATTGAACGCTTGATCCTATCAAAGCGTGGCTTCTCCGAGTCAGTAATTGATACCTTAATACAGGCACGAAAGCCTGTCACCAGGAAAATTTACCACAAGATATGGCGTAAATATCTTCATTGGTGTGAATCCAAGAATTACTCATGGAGTAGGGTTAGGATTCCTAGGATATTGTACTTCCTCCAAGAGGGTTTGGACAAAGGATTATCAGCTAGTTCTTTAAAGGGACAGATTTCTGCTCTGTCTATTCTTTTACACAAGCGTCTGGCAGAAGTTCCAGACGTTCAGGCATTGTGTCAGGCTTTAGTTAGAATTAAGCCTGTGTTTAAACCTGTTGCTCCTCCATGGATCTTAAACTTGGTTCTTAAAGTTCTTCAAGGGGTTCCGTTTGAACCCCTTCATTCTATTGATATCAAACTTCTTTCATGGAAAGTTCTTTTTCTGATGGCTATTTCCTCGGCTTGAAGAGTCTCGGAGTTATCTGCCTTACATTGTGATTCTCCTTATCTGATCTTTCATTCAGATAAAGTTGTTCTGCGTACAAAACCTGGGTTTTTACCTAAGGTGGTTTCTAACAAGATTATCAATCAAGAGATTGTTGTTCCATCATTATGTCCTAATCCTTCTTCAAAGAAGGAACATCTTTTGCATAATCTAGACGTAGTCCGTGCCTTGAAGTTTTACTTACAGGCTACTAAAGATTTTCGCCAAACATCTAACCTGTTTGTTGTTTACCCTGGACAGAGGAGAGGTCAGAAGGCCTCGGCAACCTCTCTTTCTTTTTGGCTTCAGAGTATAATCCGTTTAGCCTATGAGACTGCTGGACAGTAGCCTCCTAAAAGGATTACAGCTCATTCTACTAGAGCTGTGGCTTCCACCTGGGCCTTTAAAAATGAGGCCTCTGTTGAACAGATTTGCAAGGCTGCAACTTGGTCTTCGCTTCATACTTTTCCCAAATTTTACAAATTTGATACTTTTGCTTCTTCGGAGGCTGTTTTTGGGAGAAAGGTTCTACAGGCAGTGGTTCCTTCCGTTTAAGTTCCTGCCTTGTCCCTCCCATCATCCGTGTACTTTAGCTTTGGTATTGGTATCCCACAAGTAATGGATGATCCGTGGACTGGATACACTTAACAAGAGAAAACATCATTTATGCTTACCTGATAAATTTATTTCTCTTGTAGTGTATCCAGTCCACGGCCCGCCCTGTCCTTTTCAGGCAGGTCTAAATTTTAATTAAACTACAGTCACCACTGCACCCTATGATTTCTCCTTTCTCGGCTTGTTTCTGGGTTGAATGACTGGATATGGCAGTGAGGGAGGAGCTATATAGCAGCTCTGCTGTGGGTGATCCTCTTGCAACTTCCTGTTGGGAAGGAGAATATCCCACAAGTAATGGATGATCCGTGGACTGGATACACTACAAGAGAAATAAATTTATCAGGTAAGCATAAATTATGTTTTCTTCTTTGTGGAAGAATATGGTAGTTTGTTCCCTTTCTTTAGTATGAGGTGTGTTGTTTGGAGACCGACTGCTGGGCGATGGTGTCTCTTGGAGTTTAGTTCCTGCGGTCTCTAGCAAGGCTGTGGACTATCTGCGGGTCACCTTGGGCATTTTCCTTTTTTTCAAAGTTGTTCTCGGCTTCGGACGAAGCGGGATTTTGTTGGGTAGGGGTTTTTAGGCCTGGTGCCCTCAGAATGGGCCGCCTCTTGTACCCTGCCGTTTTTGCATTCATTGTCCTCTATAGCTTGGCTATTGTTTTCCCAAAAGTATTGATTGCAGCTGTGGACTCTTTCCATTTATGAAGAAAAACTTAAATTATGCTTACCTGATAATTTTCTTTTCTTCAGATGGAAAGAGTCCACAGCTCCCCGCCTGTATTTTTTCTGTGGGGCGTCTGTTATTTTTGTTCTTCTGGCACATTTTTACCCTGATATTTCTTCTACTGTTCCTTGTTCCTCGGCAGAATGACTGGAGGATGAGGGAAGTGGGAGGAATATTTAAACCTTTGGCTGGGGTGTGTCTGCCTCCTCCGGGTGGCCAGGTTCTGAATTTAAGTTTTACATGTGGGACATTAACCTTTTGTAATCTGTTTACATCCTCAACACTGATTTAACTATATGAATGCCAAATATAATGACATGATGGGCATATGTCTGTAGTCACTTTAGAACTCCAACATCTACAAAAGTTATGTTTTTATTTTTAATTTTTGATTGTATGTCACATTCGAACTGTCATGATTTGTCATCTTCACAGTACTGGTGTCTTCAAAATTGTTTTTAAAGGGAATTGCGCAATCACAACTTTAATAAGAATCTATTGTTATCCATTTTTATCTGCCAAACCATCTGAATGCATCTTGAATTTTATGATGGTTATACTGTGCACCATTTTTCTACCTCTATACGATCGCTTTTAAACTTTGCCAACAATTGTTTGTTAAAGAACATTTTTCATTTTGGCAGATCTGAAAACAAGATGGTGACTACAGGTTTCTAATGAAAGGACTTATACATAGTGGCTATTCTATGGAGGATCTATGCACCTCCAAACGCATGTATAGCACCCCCTTTTGTACTGCGAAGAACTTGATGATGTATTATAATATCTTCCTATACTGGCTTTTATTTCAAAATATTTTATTAGATTTTCATTATAGAGATACAGCATTGCGCTTCTCGGCACACAAGTCATAGAAAACTTACAAACAGGATAATGCAAGCTTAACCCTCACCTGGGTTTAAGAATCATCATTTACACACATAATAAACATATATACCACTATGCAATGATTGGTGGGGTGGGGGGAAAAGGGACTATACTGGCTTTTAATATTACTTAAACTGTAAAGTGTGAACCCACTGCCTTGTAACATTGTATTTGCCTAGGAGAACCTCAATGAGATTGCGCTTCTTTGTGAATGAGTTTTTATAGGGGACGAGCCTTCATGCTTGTTAAGTCCAAACACAGTCATGACAGTGTGTTTTAAAGTGCTTGCACCTAGATTAATGAACTTGTAAACTGTTACAAGCCTTCCTGATTGTTAACTCAATAACGAATGACATTCACGTTAGTGCGAGTGTGACTTACAATCATATTTTAAAATGAACATTAAAAACACGCCATTTGTTGATATGGGGTCTTGACGAGGACTTTTGCTCCAGGTCTCATTAGCTCATTACATACACACACACACACACACACACATATATACAGTATATACCTATACATATGTAAATGTATGCCCTGACCCCTGTATAGAGCCTCTAGAATAGGGATAAAAGGAACTAGAATGGATTGATTCCCTTTTATGTTAATAGACCTCTACAATGTCTCTTGTGGCAATTTCATGGTGTTTTGCACATGTGCAAGATAATAGACTGTTTCAAAATAGCCAAATGCAAAGGTGTCCAAAATGCCTTTTTAAGGACTTATCAAGTTCCTAGAGGTGTCAAAAAGGTGTTGAAAAGTCACTCAAAAATGGATTGTGATCACCAAGAACTTTTAAGCCCCATAGGAGAAATAGGCCTTTTAGTGAGGATCTGACGACACATTTGCGAGTGCGGGAAAGAGCCAAAAAAACTTGCTATTGTGACTGTGACAAATCGAAAACTTGTCTTTTCGCCCAGAAAAAGGAGTTGAAACAGCTGCAGCTGTTAGACTGTGATCAAATGCCCTAGTTTGGTTCTGCTGAAACAGAAAAGCAATATCTTCACTCATTCATGTTGCCAATCTCTCGGAATACATTTTAACACCAAGGCTAAGGCAATAAATGAGATTGTTATTACAACAAGCTATGTCCTATCCATGTAAAACGGGTAACTACTTAAAAAGGCATTCAAGTCAACAATTAATTCCCCATAAAATAATTAATAGTGAAAAACAATTTGCAATATGCTTTTCATTATTTATTATTTTTATAGTAAAAATATGATTAGAGTATTAAAACCATTACCCAACATATGCCACAAAGTAAGAAGATAATCGTAACTAAGATAATAAAGTACATACAACTGCCAGGTTCTATATGTCATGAAATTTACAATAAAAAAATATAATTGTATTGTTATATAATCACTGAAGAGATGCTTTCATTTAAATTTTATTGTTTCACTTAATGAATTTGAAACTATTTGGGTTATGAACACATTGGCGTATCCGGTAAATATAAAAATATATATAAACGCACGGAAAAATATCAATATGGTTTAATAGTCAGGGGTTAAAAGCTACTTGCCCAGAGGGGAAAAGTTAGTAGTCCACTCAATGTTAAAGATAGAAAAAAGTCAAGTTTTCTAAGTGTCCGCTGCAATTTCTAAGTTGTCCAGAAATTGATATATTGATAGACAGACATGGAGGGAGGGATGGAGAGAGAGAGAGAGAGAGAGAGAGAGATATAGATTTTTTTTTTCTAATAAAATATCAACTAAGGGAGACTTTCGACCTAATGATCATGTAGGAAAATAAATCCTATATCACTCCTTTTACATTTTCCCTTTTTGTTACACCCCACGGGAATCTAACAGGATCAGCAAAAAAAAAGAAGAAAAAAATCAAAGGCACCTTGTAATAGTTATTTCCCTCTTTTTACATATTTCTCATTTTCCTTTTCTGTTATTTCCTTGATGTGTTTTCTTTGTTTTGTAGGTTATCTTTCTTCATCTCTCTTCTCTTCTCCCTTTGCCTGTGATGGAGTTGAAACGATCACAATGTGTGCTTGCTCTTTGAATTGATGCCCTTGTCTAATTATTTCCGTGAAGACTTACTTGCTTTGACGCCACACAATCAACATTTCATATGTATTGTGAATTTTACACATTGACCTTTTACCTCTCTACTTTTTGTCTGATGTTTTAAGCAGATGAAAATGACATTTACTGTTTGTTGTTAGCTATGTTTTCACACAAAATAGGAAAAGGAAAACGCAATAAATATTAGGGCCGACTGGCATGTACACAAGAGCAAGTGCTGTGGCAGTTTCTGGTTATTGTACATTATTTCCTCTAATATATAGTTGTACAGGAGCATATCATATAATATAAAAAGGTCTACACATAAGCCACTCTTCTCGGAGTGTATATAATGTGGGTAAATGAAAACTTAAAAAATAATAATTTATATTGATATAAATAGATTATGTGAGATGCAGTTTGAAGGGACACTGTAGTGCAAAAACATTATGCTCTAATTCATTAGAACATGTCATTTTTGCACTACTCACTATGGATCTTTATATGTTTAACACCTACAAAGGAGTTAAACGCCTAGATAAAATCTCCCTCAGGAGCCATATGAACTGTGCCTCCTGAGCTGCACACAGCTGGTCATTGGTGAAGGAAGGGACATGTTACCCATATGCAAAATCATTTGGAAGTGATGCAGCATATCTGTAAAATGCTCATTGGAAAATATCACATGAACATCTCTGTGAAAAAAAAGAAAGAATTTTGTCTCAAAATGTCTTAATTAGTCACATTCCATTGTAGATTTGTGCTTGTCCCGGGATCTACAAGGGATTGTGCCTCTGGCATGTGTAGGCACAGTGACTTTATTTCCTCAATTTACAGAAGTATACAATGAAATCCCCCCCCCCCCCAAGATTGCTGATGATGCTGATTGACTGGTTGTTTTTTTCCACCATGTTTCACCTCTCAAGGTTATCTGCAAATTAGGTAAAAAGAGAGGCATTCTTGAACTGCGTTCAGGATGTTTTCTCTCTGGGACTGATTGTTCCAGTTCCAGTAAAGGAACAGGGTCTAGGATTCTATTCAAATCTGTTTGTAGTTCCCAAGAAAGAGGGAACTTTTCATCCCATCTTAGACCTAAAGTGTCTCAACAGGTTTCTCAGGGTGCCGTCCTTCAAAATGGAGACCATTCCGTCCATTCTTCCTTTGGTTCAGGAAGGTCCGTTCATGACGACCATAGACCTGAAGGACGCTTATGTTCATGTTCCTATTCACAGGGATCATCACAAATTTCTGAGATTCGCTTGTCTAGACACAAACTTTCAGTTTGTGGCTCTTTCGTTTGGCCTTCCCACAGCTCCCAGAATTTTCTCAATTTCTGGGGGCTCTCTTGGTAGTGATCAGGTCTCGGGGAATTACAGTGGCACCTTACTTAGATGACATTCTGGTTCAGGCGCCATCTTTTCAACTAGTACTCTCCCATACAGAGATCTTATCTTTTCTACGTTCCCACGGATGGAAAGTGAATCTGGGAAAGAGTTCCCTTGCTCCAGCTACAAGGGTGGTGTTCTTAGGGACTATAATAGATTCCCTATCTATGAAGATTTTTCTGACGGAGGTCAGGAAATCCAAAATTCTTTCTGCTTGTCTCTCTCTTCAGTCAACTGTTCGTCCATCTGTAGCCCAATGTATGGAAGTAATTGTATACAGAATACAAAATATATGAGTGCGCTCGAAGGCTCTACCTATCTAAACAATTGATAAAATAAATGTTGAATTAAAAATGGAATTGATAGCGTACTAAAACCAAGAAATTTTATAATTACCATTTAATATCACATTGAATAACAAAATACAATTTTCGACATATTAAAAAGCAATTGATAATCTATTAAAAGCAAAAAATTCATAGAAAAGAGTTTTTAAGGTGCACCTTAGTAAAAACAGTATTCAAAAATAGATGTTGTGCAAAAATAGATGTTGTGCAAAAATAATATATTGCAGGCTGCTTTGCAACAAGACTTGCGTTGGTTAAATAGAAACCCACAATTAATTTAAATAGTATCCAAAGGGTTTAGTTCTGCTCCGTAGTATCGTGGGTAAATGTATATATCTTATTTAGCTTCCAACGGATTATACACGGTAAACAGTTTACTTTTGTTGTTTTGAAACGCGTAGATAAGCAGTCCTGTGTAGCTGGCCAGCTCTATATGGATCCGTTGTGAACGAACTACCACTATTTGGATCAGTGGATCTTTTTTAATATACTCTGATTACTGACAATCACTCAACTGGGCCATATATGAAAAGCTTAAGTGGAGACACTGAGTGACAAGTATTAAAAACTTTACAAAATGTAATCAATTGGAACTCCGGACCAAAGTTTAACACCACCGGTAATCTGACTACTCTATTGGCTGAACGGGTAGACATGTGACACAAGTACGTCAGCAGACTGGTAACGGTCACCTGAACGCCAACTCCACGCTGGAAGAGAGCAGGTCAGAGAAAGCGGTTACTAAGATATTTGCTTTCGTATTCTGGTGAGTAGAATCCTTTGGATCCGTTTTGAACTATTATACCAAATGTGCATACGCTTCAACCTTTTAAAGTAAACTGTTTACCGTGTATGATCCATGGAAGCTAAATAAGATATATACATTTACGCACGATACTACGGAGCAGAACTAAACCCTTTGGATACTATTTGTCTGGATACTATTTAAATTAATTGTGGGTTTCTATTTAACCAACGCAAGTCTTGTTGCAAAGCAGCCTGCAATATATTATTTTTGCACAACATCTATTTTTGAATACTGTTTTTACTAAGGTGCACCTTAAAAACTCTTTTCTATGCATTTTTTGCTTTTTAATAGATTATCAATTGCTTTTTAATATGTCGAAAATTGTATTTTGTTATTCAATGTGAAATTAAATGGTGATTATAAAATTTCTTGGTTTTAGTACGCTATCAATTCCATTTTTAATTCAACATTTATTTTATCAATTGTTTAGATAGGTAGAGCCTTTGAGCGCACTCATATATTTTGTATTCTGTATATATTTATAGTGTGAAATTAGGGATTGTCACACCAGTGAGTTGCTTAATCTGCCTTAGGGTAAACTCTTGTTGCTTATGGAAGTAATTGGTTTGATGGCCGCTTCAATGGACATCATTCCTTTTGCTCGATTCCATTTCAGAGCTCTGCAATTATGCATGCTCAAGCAATGGAACGTAAACCATTTGGATCTGTCCCAGAGGATAGATCTAGACGTGTTAACAAGAGACACTTCCATGGTAGTTTTCTTAGGAACATCTGTCTCAGGGCACATGCTTCCGGAGACCACCTTGGGTGATCGTGACCATGAATGCCAGCCTGTTAGGCTGGGGAGCAGTCTGGGACTTGTTAAAGTTTCAGGGATTATGGACTCGGGAGGAGTCTGCTCTCCCCATAAACATCCTGGAGTTGAGAGCGATTTTACAATTCTCTCAGTTGGCTTTAGCCCGATTTATCAGATTTCAGTCACACAATATCACCTCTGTGGCTTACATCATCCACCAGGGAGGAACTCGGAGTTCCTTAGCCATGTGGGAGGTGGCTCGGATTATTCAGTGGGCGTAAGTTCACGATTGTCTATCTGCAATCCACATTCCAAGAGTGGACAATTGGGAAGCGGATTTTCTTCTTAAACGGGAAGAGTCCACAGCTGCATTCATTACTTTTGGGAATTCAGAACTTGGCCACCAGCAGGAGGCAAAGACACCCCAGCCAAAGGCTTAAATACCTCCCCCACTTCCCTCATCCCCCAGTCATTCTTTGCCTTTCGTCACAGGAGGTTGGCAGAGAAGTGTCAGAAGATTGAAGATAGTATCTTATGGAGGGTAGTAGCCTTCGAAATGGGACTGGAGTTTTAAGTAATCCTGTCAGCCTCTCAGTGAGAGAATGGATGAAAGTTAGAGTCAGGAGATGCAGGAAGAGTCGTCTCTGCGAAATCATCCTGACTCATATTAACAGCTCCTTGGCAATCAGCGTTGATGAGTTTCACTGCCTGCCTTTATTCATTCAAGTCCATGTCAGATGCGATGCTACTATCTGTCAAACTTGAAGGACCGTGTTCCTGTTTCACGGCGTAGATTCCGGTAAGATCGTTTCATTTTATTTCAATATGTGAATGTAATGTTAACTAAAGAAGTCATGGTCCCAGTGGGACTCCTTTATCTTAAAATTGAAATAAGGGTTAATATCTCCTGTGAGGGGTTATTGAACAGGGGGGACTTTAATCATGTTTGTTATGTGATCTGTCTGCTAATGTGTAGTGATGCTTGGGTTCATGGCTATTCGGAACATAATGGCCTTATCGTCAGTCTGCTTGGTCCTTTTGGGTTGGCGTGCCTTTTTTTGCTGACTTACACGGTGCACCTCGTGACCGGGTGTGGTCACGTTGTAATTCCATTTCCATACCCTGACCGAGTGGCGACGGATTGAGTCTGTTAGTTGTCTGGTTCACAGGAGGTGGTGAGTGCCCCAGCCATTGGGGGTGTAAGGTGCTATTTAGCTTTAGTCCAAATTTGCAATCTCCAAGTTATGGAGGATTCTGATTTTTTACAGATGGACATCCATGGTTATCCATGTCCATCAGTTATGTTCGGATTGCCGTTCTAGAGTACTCTCTTCCCCCAAATCAGCCATCCGCCTCTGAGGATTCCATATACCGTGAGCCACGTGCCCCAGAACCACCTTTTGCTACGCAAGCAGGTGTCAACTATGGCCGTTACTCCTCCTCCGGAAGGCGGCCTGTTTCCTCAAGAGGTTACGGCACGGTTCCGCATGGCCATATCTATGGCACTGGCACACTTTATATCTCCCAAGAGAAGTATTTTTAAGATACTGTCTGTGTTCTGTTAACCAGGGTCCGTCAAGCGTGAGATCGCCAGAGTCAGTTCGACCTTCTGGGGAAGCGATAGCCTCTGAGGCTTCAGTAGCCCCTCCCTTGGGGCCGGGTCATTCATCAATCCGGCGGGGGGGACATTTTGCCTTGTTTGCCTTGTTGAGTTGTGAGGCTCCCACCGTTTTTCCTGTGAGGTACAGGATTTTCCTGGAGGCTGATCCTTTAGGGGTCTTGGTGATATCACTTCTCATCCTAAGGGCTTGTAGGCCGGTGAGGTAGCTCGGTAAAAACCCTGACTACTATAAAGCCTGTTTTAAAGATCAAGGTCACATGTCCAAATCCCGCAGTGCTGACATAGCATTTCATCCTTCAAATGGAGCCTGTTCTGCCTAATCCTGTGACTTTTAGAGGGGGGTGTTCCCCTTCGACTCTCTAAAAGATCTAAAAGACCAGCGGATCCTGTTTTTGGACACTCCCCCGGGTGCTGGTTGCTCTTTTTCTTAGGCCGGTTAAGATGTCTTCTAGGCTCTTTGGTCTGAATCTATTTCAAGCATCCAATCTCCAGGGATATTGGGATGTGGATGCACTGCCCAGGGTGCACTTCTCCGTATGAGATAACTTGACAGTTCCTCAGGGGGTTTGAACTTCGACAGTTCTGGGGGTTTAGTTTGTGATCATGTCTCTTGTCTGAGAATTCGGAGTCCAGATCTGGATCGGTCCTGGGCGGTTTGGTTTCAAACCTTTAGGTTTGAAACATTTGCTTGTCCCTTCTGGTATCTGCCTGAGGGTTAGCTTTACTGTCTCTCCGGTGGGATCTGACAGAATCGTCAGGGGCAGTTATTGCACCTTGATGTGGGCTCGTGGTTGTCTGTTTAACTGAGCTGTCGGTATGGCCGAATGGTCTCTTATCACTTGGTTTCACTGTTCACTCATCTCTTCTCCATGCCTATGGCTGGGGAAAAGGTTCCTTTGCGTTTGTCCTCCTTAGGTAGGGGAGGTTTCTGAATACAGTTTCCATTGAGGCCCCAAAGTCCTTCCGAGGGTTCTGCCCTTCTTGTGTGCAAGAGGTCATGGGGCTGGATTCTGGTACTGGGACGCTGTAGTTTAGTGCCTATCTCCCTGGTTTGGGAGTGGTCCCTCTTAGGAAGGAGCTATATAAACCCGAGCATGTAGTGTTCTGTCACGGCTTGTGGTAGCAAGCAAGATTTAAATTATGGTCAGAGTTGTTCCCTCATGGAATCGTTCCCTTTTAGGCCCCTCCTTTTTCTTCTGAGGTGTGGGTCGAAGAATTGTATTCTTTGTTTTTGGATGTTGCCAATCCTTTTGGACTGGGTCCATTTCTTTGGAGTGGGGGTCGGGGATCTGACTGTTCTGAGTCTTGACTGTGTCCTTCCAGTTGATGCAGGTCTAGGTAGCCTAAGGGATCTCTACCCTGCCTAGTAGCTGAAGACTTGGGGTTTGAGCTCTGCTGTGGCAGCTTTCTAATCTGGTCTTCTGCTTTGGTGGGGGGGTTCACAGTGTTTTATCCCTCCACTGATTTCATATGCTGCTGGTATTGGATGTTCTTCTAAGGTCTGGATTTTTTCCTGGAATAGAGTTGCCGTCGATATTTTTCGACATTCTTTGTGGCATGATCTCCCACGGTGGCTTAGGTTCAGCTTTGCTGCCTTGAGGCTGGAGCTCAGAGGTGGCTGTATGTTTTCACAAGATAGCCTTTTTTCTCTGATAGGATAATTAGTTTTTTTTTTCTATCCTTGTCTTCAGGCTCCGAATTTCTTCGGCTTCATATGGGTTTCTTCCTATCTTGTCTACTTTTAGCAGTTGTGTCTGCTAAACTATGGTTCAGTGAGGAGCCTGTGGCTTCCTTGAAGCACCATAAGTCGTATGGTGTTGTGTCAGGGATTTGAGGGTAGACATTGGTTCTTTCTCGTGATTGCCTTTTCATAGGTTTGGAGTTGATCCCTGGTCCTTGTCCTTCTAGGGAGTCATTTCTCTTGGTGGTTGTCTTTAGCAACCTTGGGTTTGTTTAGTTGTTTTGAGATTTTTTACCATAGTTGGTGGTCCTCTGGATACCTTATGGGTCCTCCGTTTTCTCCTTCGGGTCGGGGTTAGTTCTGTGCGATCAGAAAGCTTGCGGGACTTGACTCCTCAGGTTTTTTTTGTGCGCAATGGATTCTAGAGATTCTGAGTTGTTTCTAGGACATCCCTCCAGGTGTCTAACTGATGGGCAGTTACTTGGTCCTTTCAGGTTTTTACCCCTTGTTTCTAAGTGTTACAGTTTTTTATCGGGTGTTGGGTAATTTCAGGCTGTGGAGCCCTTCAAAGGGACCGCCTTCGGAACCAGCCCTTTGTTTGCATTCAGTGTCCTCTATAGCTTGGCTATTGTTTTCCCAAAAGTAATGAATGCAGCTTTGGACTCTTCCTGTTTAAGAAGAAAAACTTAAATTATGCTTACCTGATATTTTTCTTTTCTTATGACGGGAAGAGTCCACAGCTCCCCACCCACATTTTATCTATGGGGCGGCCGTATTTTAGTTTTCCATATAAAGGGGAGGAGAGTCCACGGCTTCACTCATTACTGTTGGGAATTAAGAACCTGGCCACCAGGAGTAGGCAAAGACACCCCAGCCAAAGGCTTAAATACCTCCTCCACTACCCTCATCCCCCAGTCATTCTTTGCCTTTCGTCACAGAGCAAGAAGCCTGCCGAGACATAATCGGCATGAAGGGGCGGCCCCCAACCAGTCTCTGGACCAAGTAGGGGCAGATTATCTCTCTTCTCAGAAGCCTGGTTGGTTACAGGAGGTTCAGGACCCTTGGGTTCTGGAGGTTGTCGCCCAAGGTTACAGGATAGTGTTCAGATCCCATCCGCCCAGGGGCAGATTCCTCCTGTCAAACCTGCCTTCAAGACCAGAAAAGAGAGAGGCCTTTCTAGATTGTGTGAGGGATCTCTCCTCTCTCGGCGTTATCGTACCAGTACCCCAAGCAGAAAGGGGTCTAGTGTACTATTCAAATCTTTTTGTGGTTCCAAAGAAGGAGGGCATATTCCGCCCGATTCTGGACCTAACTTGTTTAAACAAGTTTCTGAGTGTTTCATCATTCAAAATGGAAACTATCAGATCTATTCTGCCCCTAGTTCAAGAGGGACAGTTCATGACAACTATAGACTTGAAGGACGCTTACCTTGATGTGCCAATTCACAGGGACCACTTCAAGTTCCTTAGATTTGTGTTTCTGGACCAACACTTTCAGTTTGTGGCCCTCCCCTTTGGTCTGGTGACGGCCCCGAGAGTCTTCACAAAGTTTCTGGGGGCGCTTCTTGCAGTGGACAGAGCCAGAGGCATTGCTGTGGCGCCCTATCTGGATGACATCCTAGTCCAGGCGCCGTCGCTCAGTCTTGCAGAGGATCAATGGAGGTGATCAGACTCATGGTTTCCAGCATAGATGTCATTCCATTCGCCAGGTTCCATCTCAGACCTCTTCAATTGTGCATGTTGAGACAGTGGAACGGCGATCATTCAGATCTATCTCAGCAGATATATATGGATGCTCGGACTCGGATCTCCCTCTCTTTGTGGATCCGTCTGAAGCAACTGTCCATGGGGATATCCTTCTTGAGACAGTCCTGGGAGATTGGGACCATGGACGCAAGTCTGGCAGGATGGGGAGCTGTTTGGGTTGCCAGGATGGCACAAGGAAAATGGACAACAAAGGGTATTCCAGCCTCCAGAATTAAAAAAGACCTTTATTGTTTCATATGGGGCCCATAAGATATAACATACGTTTCAGGCCTGCTATAGGTCCTTAGTCATGTATACTTGGAAATACACAGGTTAATGACTTTATATATCCACACCTGTTTATTACCTATTCTCATGTGAGCAACCAGTTGCACAATAGTGACATTTTATGGATGCAGATGATAGCACATCCAGATTTTACTTTGTTTAGATGATCACATGAAAATAATATTACATATGAATGAAAATTAGAGAGATGTTTTGGATATTTAAATTAGAAGCCCTCATACCTAAAGGTATGAATAAGGATTTTGATTGGTGCCTGTTTCTTTAAATTCAATTTATCTGCACTAATTCAGTTATACTGTCAGTATAGATAGACATTCTTTTGCTTTTGTCCTCTTTTTTTGGATAAATCTGTTAATAATGTGCAATATTCCTCTTTTAAATGTATATGTAGGCTTTATGTTTTTAACTTTCATTCATATGTAATATTATTTTCATGTGATTATCTAAAAGTAAAATCTGGATGTGCTATCATCTGCATCCATATGATGTCACTATTGTGCAACTGGTTGCTCACATGAGAATATTATTATTCTTTATTTATAAAGCGCCAACAGATTCCGCAGCGCTGCCCATGGGTACAAGGATAACAGTACAATGGAGAAACAATACGACAAAATTTTACAAAAAAACCCCAAAAACCAACAGGGGGAATTGAGGGCCCTATTCCCGTGGGAACTTACAATCTAGATGGGTAGGATGGGAAACAGGAGGTGGGGACTGGAAAGGTGAGAATGGTATTAGTGAGGAGATAGAGGGCAGCTGTTAGTTAAGTGAAGTTAGTATGTTAATAAGTCGGGTGATAAGCTTCCCTGAACAGAAAGGTCTTTAGGGAACGTTTAAAGGAGGAGAGGTTAGGGGCAAGTCTGACAGCACGAGGAAGTGCGTTCCAGAGGGTTGGTGCCGCCCGAGAGAAGTCCTGTAGTCTAGCATGAGAGGAGGTGATGGTAGAGGACGCAAGAAGCAGGTCATTGTTGGATCTTAGGGGGCGGGCAGGAGTGTATTTGTTGATAAGTGAGGACAGGTAGGGTGGGGCAGCATTGGTGAGGGCTTTGTAGGTCAGGGTGAGAATTTTGAATTTAACTCTGTTGTGAATGGGGAGCCAGTGAAGGGACTCACAGAGAGGTGCAGCAGAAACAGAGCGTCGAGAATAGGTAACAGGTGTGGGTATCAAGTCATTAACCTGTGTATTTCCAAGTATACATGATTAAGGGCCTATAGCAGGCCTGAAACGTTGTATGTTCTATCTTATGGACCCCATATGAAACAATAAAGGTCTTTTTTTTATTCTGGAGGCTGGAATACCCTTTGTTGTTGATTGGATTGCTATTTGGACGTGGCATGTCCTTTATTCCGTGACCCACAAGCCAAGGGACAGGTGTGCTGTTTTCCAAACCTTTTGAGAATATTACAAGGAAAACGGACCCGGGAGGAGTCTCTCCTTCCGATAAATATTCTGTAACTCCGAGCAATCTACAATGCTCTGAAGCCATGGCCTCCTCTGGGGTCGTTCAGCTTTATCAGATTCCAGACCGACAACATTACCTCGGTGGCTTACATCAACCATCAGGGGGTACGAGGAGCTCCCTAGCCATGAGCATGAGGGAGGTGTCTCGGATCTTGGAGTGGGCGGAGTCCCACAGCTGCTTGCTCTCAGCGATTCACATTCCAGGTGTGGACAACTGGGAAGCAGATTTTCCATCCGGGGGAATGGTTTCTCCACTCTGAAGTGTTTGCGGAGGTTTGTCTCAGGTGGGGATCGCCGGAGATAGATCTCATGGCGTCCAGACTCAATTGCAAGCTACCAGGGAGGTCCAGGGATCCCCAGTCAGAGCTAATAGGTGCCTTGGCGGTGCCTTGGGGTTCAGCCTAGCTTACATTTTTCCACCGTTACCACTTCTACCTCGTGTAGTGGCACAGATCAAACAGGAGCGAGCTTCGGCCATTCTGATTGCTCCATCGTGGCTGCGGAGTACGTGGTTTGCGGATCTGGTGGGGATGTCATCCTGTCTGCCGTGGAGGTTACCCTGTTGCAGGGAACTGGAACAGGGTCCTTTTCAACATCAAAATCTTGATTCTCTGAAGCTGACTGCGTGGTGATTGAATGCCTAGTCTTGGCCAAGAGAGGCTTTTCTGAAAGTGTGATTGATACGCTAATTCAGGCAAGGAAGCCAGTCACTTATCGCATCTACCTTAAGGTGTGGAGGACTTACTTGTCCTGGTGTGAGAAGCATGGATATCCTTGGCATAAGGTGAAGGTATCCAGGATTCTGTCCTTTTCCCAAGAGGGTTTGGAGAAGGGTCTTGCCGCCAGTTCCTTTAAAGGGACAGATTTCAGCATTATCAGTCTTGTTGCATAGGAGACTCGCTGAGTTCCCTGACATTCAATCTTTTGTTCAGGCTCTGTCTAGAATCAGGCCTGTCTTTAGACAGTCTGTTCCTTCATGGAGCTTAAATTTGGTCCTTAAGGTATTGCAGAAGGTTCCGTTTGAGCCTATGCTCTCCATTGACATTAAGATTCTGTCCTGGAAGGTTCTTTTCCTGTTGGCCATTGCATCGGCACGCAGAGTATCTGAACTGGCTACCTTGCAATGTGAGCATCCTTATCATAACCTGGATGTGGTTCGTGCCTTAAAGTTCTATCTTCGGGCTACGAAGGATTTCAGACAGTCTACATCTCTTTTTGTGGTGTTCATCAGGGAAGCACAAGGGGCAGAGAGCCTCTTCTACTTCTTTGTCCTTTTGGTTGAGGAGCTTGATTCGCTTGGCCTATGAGACAGCGGGATATAAGCCTCCTCAGAGGATCACGGCTCATTCAACTAAAGCTGTGGCTTCGTCTTGGGCCTTCAAGAATGAGGCCTCTATGGAGCAGATTTGTAAGGCGGCTACCTGGTCCTCCTTACACACTTTTACAAAGTTTTACAAATTTGAAGTTGTTGCTTCTGCAGAAGCTGTTTTTGGGAGAGAGGTTTTGCCGGCTGTGGTGCCCTTAGATTAGGGGTCCGCCTTTTACCCTCCCGGTTCCATTCAGTGTCCTCTAGAGCTTGGGTATATGTTCCCAACAGTAATGAATGAAACCGTGGACTCTCCTCCCCTTTAGATGGAAAACATAAATTATGCCTACCTGATAATTTCATTTCCATCGAGGGGAGGAGAGTCCACGGCTCCCACCCGTATCTCCGATGGGCGTACCTAAATTTAATTTATCTTCTGGCACCATTTATATCCTGATATTTCTCCTACTGTTCCTTGTTCCCTCGGTAGAATGACTAGGGGGGTGAGGGAAGTGGGGGAGGTATTCAAGCCTTTGGCTGGGGTGTCTTTGCCTCCTGGTGGCCAGGTTCTGAATTCCCAAAAGTAATGGGTGCAGCTGTGGACTCTTCCCGTCAGAAAAAAGAAAATTATCAGGTAAGCATAATTTAAGTTTTTTTGAGCAGACAGACATTTCATCCCGGGTAGTGGACTCTCCATCCGGAGATGTTCTCCAGGTTAACCCTCAAGTGGGGGGTGCCGGAGTTGGATCTGATGGCATCTTGGCAGAACGCCAAGCTTCCAAAGTATATGGTTCAAGGTCAAGAGATCCGCAGGCAGCTTTGATAGATGCTCTGGCGGTGCCTTGGGCGTTCGGTCTAGTTTATCTGTTCCCTCCGTTTGCTCTTCTTCCACGAGTCATTGCCCGTATCAAACAAGAGAGAGCGTTGGTAATTCTAATAGCTCCTGCATGGCCTCGCAGGATCTGGTATTCAGACCTAGTGAACATGTAATCTCTGACTCCATCCAAATCTCATTTCTCTGAAACTGACTGCTTGGAGATTGAACAAGCTTTTTTTCTGAATTGGTCATTGAGACCATGATTCAAGCTCGCAAGTCTGTTACTCGGAAAATTTACCATAAGGTATGGTGTAAATAGCTTTATTGGTGTGATTCTAAGGGCTACTCTTGGAGTAGGGTTAGGATCCCTAGAATTTTGTCTTTTCTCCAGGAAGGTTTGGAGAAGGGGTTGTCAGTCAGTACTCTGAAAGGTCAGATTTCTGCTTTATCTATTCTGTTACATAAGCGTTTGGCGGTCATACCAGATGTTCAATCTTTTTATCAGGCCTTGGTCAGAATCAAGCCTGTGTTTAAGTCGGTTACTCCTCCTTGGAGTCTTAACTTTTTCTTAAGGTTTTGCAGCAGGCTCTGTTTGAGCCAATGCATTCCATAGATATTAAATTGTTATCTTGGAAGGTTTTGTTTCTTGTTGCCATTTCTTCTGCGAGTAGAGTTTCGGAACTCTCGACTTTGGAGTATGATTCTCCTTACCTTACCTTATCTTTCATGCGGATAAGGTGGTCCTACGTACTAGGTTGGGTTTTCTTCCTAAAGTGGTTTCGGTTAGGATTATTAATCAGGAAATATTTGTTCCTTCTCTCTGTTCCAATACTCCTCATAAGGAGCACCTGTTGCATGCTTTAAAATTCTATTTACAGGCGACTAAGGATTTTCTCCAGTCTTCTGCCCTTTTTGTTTCTTCCTCAGGAAAGTGTAAGGGTCAGAAGGCTACTGCTGCTTCTCTTTCCTTTTGGTTGAGAAGTATGATTAGTTTTGCTTATGAGACTGCTGGACAGCAGCCTCCTGAGAGAGTTACAGCTCATTCCACTAGGGCTGTCTCATCTTCTTGGGCTTTCAAAAATGAAGCTTCTGTGGAACAGATTTGCAAGGCTGCAACTTGGTCCTCTCTGCACGCGTTTTTTTTTAATTTATTTTTTATATATAACTTTGATACTTTTGCCTTAGCTGAGGCTTCTTTTGGGAGAAAGGTTCTTCAAGCGGTGGTGCCTTCTGTTTAGGTCCACCTGTCTTTTCCCCTCCCTATTCATCTGTGTCCTCTAGCTTGGGTATTGGTTCCCACTAGTAATTGATGACGTTGTGGACTCACCATATCTTAGGAAAGAAAACATAATTTATGCTTACCTGATAAATTTATTTATTTCCAGATATGGCAAGTCCACGACACCACCCTTATATTTAAAGGGACACTTATTCAAAATTAAACTGTCATGATTCAGATAGAACATGCCATTTTAAACAACTTTCCAATTTACTTCCATTAACTAAATGTGCACAGTCTTATTAAATTAAACTTTTTGAGTCACCAGCTCCTACTGAGCATGTGCAAGAATAAGTGTGTATGCATTTGTGAATGGCTGATGGCTGTCACATGGTACATGTATGCATTTGTGATTGGCTGATGGCTGTCACATGGTACAGGGAGAGTGGAAAAAGACATAACTTTTAAAATGGTCAGAAAAAAATCTACTACTCATTTGAAGTTCAGACTAAGTGCTATTGCATTGTTTTGTTATCTTGCATTTGTTGATTATGGAAATCTACTGTGTTGACTGGTCCTTTAAGACAGTTATTTTTTACTAAACCTCAGACACCTCTACACCTTTGTATTATTCCTTTTTCCATTCGGTTGAATGACTGGGGATTATGGGAAGGGGAGTGGTATTTAACAGCGTTGCTGTGGTGTTCTTTGCCGCCTCTTGCTGGACAGGAGAAATATTCCCACTAGTAACTGATGATGTCGTGGACTCACCATATCTGGAAATAAATACATTTATCAAGTAAGCATATATTATGTTTTTATGTACAATGTACGTTTAAACTCAAATTTAAATAACTTCATAAATTGTTTATTTGACAAAGTTAAAAAAAACAGTTCAAACACATTCATTATTTATTGTGCTTGCTTTTCCTGTAATTCACCTCTGCAGATTGCACCATCACCACTAGATAGGCTGAACTGCATAATGCATGGAGTACACTGTTTGACTGACCTGGCTACTTGCTACACAGTGAGTGCAGTATGTTATTGATATCTGGTTATAGCAAAGGACACTATGTATGCCTATCCAAGGGGTTTCAAGTGGTTGCTCTTGATATGCAAAATTTAGTAAAAATTACAGTTTTAAATACCTTTATAAATAGGTGGCACTAATAACCCTGAGCAGAGATAAGATGACAAACTGTAAAACAATGGAGAGTTTTTTCTAATTTAAATGACTGAAACTAACCTTGTCTACACCAACAACAAGTCTCCATTGGCTCCTCCAAATTAGGCAAGTGGTGATTGGAGTGTGACCATTGAAAAAACAATTGCAGCATACATGGTGTTAATGCACTAAAGAAAATGTCACACTTGCCTAGTATGTGATTGCAATACTGTAGAAAAATCTTGGAATTACAATGTATTTACTGTCCCTGTAAGAGTATGTGATCTTCAGTACGTTACCCCTGGGGGGTCTTAGTGCTATCTGCTTTACCCAGGCTCAATACTTACTAACATTTTATTAGGAAGTTAATGTTATTCAGCTTTTTCATGTAGTTTTTCATCTTTAGGTGAATGACATTTTTTCCTACTTTCTGTTTAAGATCAGATGTTAGGAGACTTATTTTCCTGGGAAAGTACAGAATGACTACACTTGGAAAAGATGGTTATTGTACTTGTCTGTTAGTAAACAGACCACAGTTTCCAATAGGGTTGCAAGGGAAAAACCAGTTTAGAAATATTGAGGTGATTTAAAGTGCAAATGATACATTTATAGAAACTTAGCAATTACATTTTTATTGCTTAAATACCCTAGTGGAAAATAAAAAATATATATTTTCTTTCACACTTTTGTAGAACTATATCCGTACTGTTGGACTGATGTCCTAGAAAAACTAGCAAAAACGTTTCTAAAATTCATAGTTGGCAAGATGGTCCATGTGATATGTGAAAATAGTTATGCTTATGTGGAACTCAATGGTTTGCACAGGTGAATACAGGAGATGTAATCCTTTTAAATTAAACATGCTTACTACTAGCAGCCTCAAACCTCTAACATAGCCATTGTGAGGGTTTTAAGACACACAAGCCCCTTGTTCTTGAGAGGATTGATATTTCCTTGGGTTTTTCCAGTAGGTTTATGGACTATTTTTAACTATCATAGAGTATTTACTTCTAGCTTTCTGCTAGTTCTTTCCTTAGATTTATATTTCTCCAACATTGGTGTGTCCGGTCCACGGCGTCATCCATTACTTGTGGGAATATTCTCTTCCCCAACAGGAAATGGCAAAGCGCACAGCAAAAGCTGTCCATATAGCCCCTCCTCAGGCTCCGCCCCCCAGTCATTCTCTTTGCCGCTCTGAACAAGTAGCATCTCCACGGAGATGGTGAAGAGTATGTGGTGTTTAGTTGTAGTTTTTTATTCTTCTATCAAAAGTTTGTTATTTTGAAATAGTACTGGTATGTGCTATTTACTCTGAAACAGAAAGAGATGAAGAGTTCTGTTTAAAAGAGGTGTATGATTTTAGCAGCAGTAACTAAAATCAATTGCTGTTCCCACACACGACTGTTGAGCTGAGAGAACTTCAGTTGGGGGGAACAGTTTGCAGACTTTTCTGCTCAAGGTATGACTAGCCATTTTTCTAACAAGACTGTGTAATGCTGGAAGGCTGTCATTTTTCCTCATGGGGATCGGTAAGCCATTTTCTTAGACTCAGAAAGAATAAAGGGCTTATTATGGGCTATTAACTGGTGGACACTCTTAAGGGCTAAATCAATTGTTTATTTAAGTTATTATTTAAAGTTTGAAGTGGATTTCACACTTTTTATTATTTGGGGAACGTTTTTATCGCCAGGCACTAGTTAAGACACCTTCCCAGTCAGGAAGGGCCTTTCACTGTAGTAGGCAGAGCCTCATTTTCTCCAACATAGGTGTGTCCGGTCCACGGCGTCATCCTTACTTGTGGGATATTCTCTTCCCCAACAGGAAATGGCAAAGAGCCCAGCAAAGCTGGTCACATGATCCCTCCTAGGCTCCGCCTACCCCAGTCATTCTCTTTGCCGTTGTACAGGCAACATCTCCACGGAGATGGCTTAGAGTTTTTTAGTGTTTAACTGTAGTTTTTATTATTCAATCAAGAGTTTGTTATTTTGAAATAGTGCTGGTATGTACTATTTACTCAGAAACAGAAAAGAGATGAAGATTTCTGTTTGTATGAGGAAAATGATTTTAGCAACCGTCACTAAAATCCATGGCTGTTCCACACAGGACTGTTGAGAGCAATTAACTTCAGTTGGGGGAACAGTGAGCAGTCTCTTGCTGCTTGAGGTATGACACATTCTAACAAGACGATGTAATGCTGGAAGCTGTCATTTTCCCTCTGGGATCCGGTAAGCCATGTTTATTACGATTGTAAATAAGGGCTTCAAAAAGGGCTTATTAAGACTGTAGACTTTTTTTGGGCTAAATCGATTGATTATTAACACATATTTAGCCTTGAGGAATCATTTTATCTGGGTATTTTGATATAATATCGGCAGGCACTGTTTTAGACACCTTATTCTTTAGGGGCTTTCCCAAAGCATAGACAGAGCCTCATTTTCGCGCCGGTGTGGCGCACTTGTTTTTGAGAGGCATGGCATGCAGTCGCATGTGAGAGGAGCTCTGATACTTAGAAAAGACTTTCTGAAGGCGTCATTTGGTATCGTATTCCCCTTGGGGCTTGGTTGGGTCTCAGCAAAGCTGATACCAGGGACTGTAAAGGGGTTAAAGTTCAAAACGGCTCCGGTTCCGTTATTTTAAGGGTTAAAGCTTCCAAATTTGGTGTGCAATACTTTTAAGGCTTTAAGACACTGTGGTGAAAATTTGGTGAATTTTGAACAATTCCTTCATGTTTTTTCGCATTTGCAGTAATAAAGTGTGTTCAGTTTAAAATTTAAAGTGACAGTAACGGTTTTATTTTAAAACGTTTTTTGTACTTGTTATCAAGTTTATGCCTGTTTAACATGTCTGAACTACCAGATAGACTGTGTTCTGAATGTGGGGAAGCCAGAATTCCTATTCATTTAAATAAATGTGATTTATGTGACAATGACAATGATGCCCAAGATGATTCCTCAAGTGAGGGGAGTAAGCATGGTACTGCATCATTCCCTCCTTCGTCTACACGAGTCTTGCCCACTCAGGAGGCCCCTAGTACATCTAGCGCGCCAATACTCCTTACTATGCAACAATTAACGGCTGTAATGGATAATTCTGTCAAAAACATTTTAGCCAAAATGAACACTTATCAGCGTAAGCGCGACTGCTCTGTTTTAGATACTGAAGAGCATGACGACGCTGATATTAATATTTCTGAAGGGCCCCTAACTCAGTCTGATGGGGCCAGGGAGGTTTTGTCTGAGGGAGAAATTACTGATTCAGGGAACATTTCTCAACAAGCTGAACCTGATGTGATTGCATTTAAATTTAAGTTGGAACATCTCCGCATTCTGCTTAAGGAGGTATTATCCACTCTGGATGATTGTGACAAGTTGGTCATCCCAGAGAAACTATGTAAAATGGACAAGTTCCTAGAGGTGCCGGGGCTCCCAGAAGCTTTTCCTATACCCAAGCGGGTGGCGGACATTGTTAATAAAGAATGGGAAAGGCCCGGTATTCCTTTCGTCCCTCCCCCCATATTTAAAAAATTGTTTCCTATGGTCGACCCCAGAAAGGACTTATGGCAGACAGTCCCCAAGGTCGAGGGAGCGGTTTCCACTTTAAACAAACGCACCACTATACCCATAGAGGATAGTTGTGCTTTCAAAGATCCTATGGATAAAAAATTAGAAGGTTTGCTTAAAAAGATGTTTGTTCAACAGGGTTACCTTCTACAACCAATTTCATGCATTGTCCCTGTCGCTACAGCCGCATGTTTCTGGGTCGATGAGCTGATAAAGGCGGTCGACAGTGATTCTCCTCCTTATGAGGAGATTATGGACAGAATCAATGCTCTCAAATTGGCTAATTCTTTCACCCTAGACGCCACTTTGCAATTGGCTAGGTTAGCGGCTAAGAATTCTGGGTTTGCTATTGTGGCGCGCAGAGCGCTTTGGTTGAAATCTTGGTCGGCTGATGCGTCTTCCAAGAACAAGCTACTTAACATTCCTTTCAAGGGGAAAATGCTGTTTGGCCCTGACTTGAAAGAGATTATCTCGGATATCACTGGGGGTAAGGGCCACGCCCTTCCTCAGGATCGGCCTTTCAAGGCAAAAAATAAACCTAATTTTCGTCCCTTTCGTAGAAACGGACCAGCCCAAAGTGCTACGTCCTCTAAGCAAGAGGGTAATACTTCTCAAGCCAAGCCAGCTTGGAGACCAATGCAAGGCTGGAACAAGGGAAAGCAGGCCAAGAAGCCTGCCACTGCTACCAAGACAGCATGAAATGTTGGCCCCCGATCCGGGACCGGATCTGGTGGGGGGCAGACTCTCTCTCTTCGCTCAGGCTTGGGCAAGAGATGTTCTGGATCCTTGGGCGCTAGAAATAGTCTCCCAAGGTTATCTTCTGGAATTCAAGGGACTTCCCCCAAGGGGGAGGTTCCACAGGTCTCAGTTGTCTTCAGACCACATAAAAAGATAGGCATTCTTACATTGTGTAGAAGACCTGTTAAAAATGGGAGTGATTCATCCCGTTCCATTAAGAGAACAAGGGATGGGGTTCTACTCCAATCTGTTTATAGTTCCCAAAAAGGAGGGAACGTTCAGACCAATCTTAGATCTCAAGATATTAAACAAGTTTCTCAAGGTTCCATCGTTCAAGATGGAAACCATTCGAACTATTCTTCCTTCCATCCAGGAAGGTCAATTCATGACCACGGTGGATTTAAAGGATGCGTATCTACATATTCCTATCCACAAGGAACATCATCGGTTCCTGAGGTTCGCATTCCTGGACAAACATTACCAGTTCGTGGCGCTTCCTTTCGGATTAGCCACTGCTCCAAGGATTTTCACAAAGGTACTAGGGTCCCTTCTAGCTGTGCTAAGACCAAGGGGCATTGCTGTAGTACCTTACTTGGACGACATTCTGATTCAAGCGTCGTCCCTTCCTCAAGCAAAGGCTCACACGGACATTGTCCTGGCCTTTCTCAGATCTCACGGATGGAAAGTGAACGTGGAAAAGAGTTCTCTATCTCCGTCAACAAGGGTTCCCTTCTTGGGAACAATAATAGACTCCTTAGAAATGAGGATTTTTCTGACAGAGGCCAGAAAAACAAAACTTCTGGACTCTTGTCGGATACTTCATTCCGTTCCTCTTCCTTCCATAGCTCAGTGCATGGAAGTGATCGGGTTGATGGTAGCGGCAATGGACATAGTTCCTTTTGCACGCATTCATCTAAGACCATTACAACTGTGCATGCTCAGTCAGTGGAATGGGGACTATACAGACTTGTCTCCGAAGATACAAGTAAATCAGAGGACCAGAGACTC
Organism: Bombina bombina; assembly: GCF_027579735.1. Lineage (NCBI taxonomy): Eukaryota > Metazoa > Chordata > Amphibia > Anura > Bombinatoridae > Bombina > Bombina bombina. The sequence continues at coordinate 684,368,071 of NC_069503.1, forward strand.
ACTCCGTTGGTGGCTGTCCCTGGACAACCTGTCACGAGGGATGACATTCCGCAGACCAGAGTGGGTCATTGTCACGACCGACGCCAGTCTGATGGGCTGGGGCGCGGTCTGGGGATCCCTGAAAGCTCAGGGTCTTTGGTCTCGGGAAGAATCTCTTCTACCGATAAATATTCTGGAACTGAGAGCGATATTCAATGCTCTCAAGGCTTGGCCTCAGCTAGCGAGGGCCAAGTTCATACGGTTTCAATCAGACAACATGACAACTGTTGCGTACATCAACCATCAGGGGGGAACAAGGAGTTCCCTGGCGATGGAAGAAGTGACCAAAATCATTCTATGGGCGGAGTCTCACTCCTGCCACCTGTCTGCTATCCACATCCCAGGAGTGGAAAATTGGGAAGCGGATTTTCTGAGTCGTCAGACATTGCATCCGGGGGAGTGCGAACTACATCCGGAAATCTTTGCCCATGTCACTCAGCTGTGGGGCATTCCAGACATGGATCTGATGGCCTCTCGTCAGAACTTCAAAGTTCCTTGCTACGGGTCCAGATCCAGGGATCCCAAGGCGGCTCTAGTGGATGCACTAGTAGCACCTTGGACCTTCAAACTAGCTTATGTGTTCCCGCCGTTTCCTCTCATCCCCAGGCTGGTAGCCAGGATCAATCAGGAGAGGGCGTCGGTGATCTTGATAGCTCCTGCGTGGCCACGCAGGACTTGGTATGCAGATCTGGTGAATATGTCATCGGCTCCTCCTTGGAAGCTACCTTTGAGACGAGACCTTCTTGTTCAGGGTCCGTTCGAACATCCGAATCTGGTTTCACTCCAGCTGACTGCTTGGAGATTGAACGCTTGATCTTATCGAAGCGAGGATTCTCAGATTCTGTTATCGATACTCTTGTTCAGGCCAGAAAGCCTGTAACTAGAAAGATTTACCACAAAATTTGGAAAAAATATATCTGTTGGTGTGAATCTAAAGGATTCCCTTGGGACAAGGTTAAGATTCCTAGGATTCTATCCTTCCTTCAAGAAGGATTGGAAAAAGGATTATCTGCAAGTTCCCTGAAGGGACAGATTTCTGCCTTGTCTGTGTTACTTCACAAAAAGCTGGCCGCTGTGCCAGATGTTCAAGCCTTTGTTCAGGCTCTGGTTAGAATTAAGCCTGTTTACAAACCTTTGACTCCTCCTTGGAGTCTCAATTTAGTTCTTTCAGTTCTTCAGGGGGTTCCGTTTGAACCCTTGCATTCCGTTGATATTAAGTTATTATCTTGGAAAGTTTTGTTTCTAGTTGCAATTTCTTCTGCTAGAAGAGTTTCAGAATTATCTGCTCTGCAGTGTTCTCCTCCTTATCTGGTGTTCCATGCAGATAAGGTGGTTTTACGTACTAAACCTGGTTTTCTTCCAAAAGTTGTTTCTAACAAAAACATTAACCAGGAGATTATCGTACCTTCTCTGTGTCCGAAACCAGTTTCAAAGAAGGAACGTTTGTTGCACAATTTGGATGTTGTTCGCGCTCTAAAATTCTATTTAGATGCTACAAAGGATTTTAGACAAACATCTTCCTTGTTTGTTGTTTATTCCGGTAAAAGGAGAGGTCAAAAAGCAACTTCTACCTCTCTCTCTTTTTGGATTAAAAGCATCATCAGATTGGCTTACGAGACTGCCGGACGGCAGCCTCCCGAAAGAATCACAGCTCATTCCACTAGGGCTGTGGCTTCCACATGGGCCTTCAAGAACGAGGCTTCTGTTGATCAGATATGTAGGGCAGCGACTTGGTCTTCACTGCACACTTTTACCAAATTTTACAAGTTTGATACTTTTGCTTCTTCTGAGGCTATTTTTGGGAGAAAGGTTTTGCAAGCCGTGGTGCCTTCCATTTAGGTGACCTGATTTGCTCCCTCCCTTCATCCGTGTCCTAAAGCTTTGGTATTGGTTCCCACAAGTAAGGATGACGCCGTGGACCGGACACACCTATGTTGGAGAAAACAGAATTTATGTTTACCTGATAAATTACTTTCTCCAACGGTGTGTCCGGTCCACGGCCCGCCCTGGTTTTTTTAATCAGGTCTGATAATTTATTTTCTTTAACTACAGTCACCACGGTACCATATGGTTTCTCCTATGCAAATATTCCTCCTTAACGTCGGTCGAATGACTGGGGTAGGCGGAGCCTAGGAGGGATCATGTGACCAGCTTTGCTGGGCTCTTTGCCATTTCCTGTTGGGGAAGAGAATATCCCACAAGTAAGGATGACGCCGTGGACCGGACACACCGTTGGAGAAAGTAATTTATCAGGTAAACATAAATTCTGTTTTCGCGCCATTATTGCGCAGTTTCTTTTGAGTGCAGTGCATGCAGCTGCATGTGAAAGGGTCTGGTATCCACTGAAAATGTTCCTAGAAGGCTTGAATTGGTATCGTATACCCCCCTGGGATAGGTGAAATCGCAACAAAGGCTGTGGCTGGGACTGTAGTGGGGTTAAAATTGCAAATGGCTCCGGTTTCCGCATTTTAAGGTTTAACAGCTTGAAAATTGGGGTGCAATACTTTGAATGCATTAAGACACTGTGGTGAACATTTGGTAAAGATTGGATAATTCCTTCATAGTTTTTCACATATTCAGTAATAAAGTGTGCCCTGTTTAACATTTAAAGAGACAGTAACGGTTTTGTTTAAAAACGTTTTTTGTGCTTTATTAACCAGTTTAAGCCTGTTTAACATGTCTGTACCTTCAGATAGATCATGTTCTGTATGTATGGAGGCCAAGGTGGTTCCCCCTTCAAATGTATGTGATAATTGTGCCATGGAGTCCAAACAAAGTAAGGACAGTACTGTCACATTTAGTAAGGTTGCCCAGGATGATTCCTCAGATGAAGGAAGTAGGGATAGTTCTGAATCCTCTCCTTCTGTGTCTATACCAGTTATGCCCGCGCAGGCGACCCCTAGTACTTCTAGCGCGCCAATGCTTGTTACTATGCAACAATTGACAGCAGTAATGGATAACTCCATAGCTAATATTTTATCCAAAATGCCAGCATTTCAGAGAAAGCGCGATTGCTCTGTTTTAAACACTGTAGAGCAGGAGGGCGCTGATGATAATTTATCTGTCATACCCTCACACCAGTCTGAAGTGGCAGTGAGGGAGGGTTTGTCAGATGGAGAAATTTCTGATACAGGAAGAATTTCTCAGCAGGCAGAACCTGATGTTGTGACATTTAAATTTAAATTAGAGCATCTCCGCGCATTACTTAAGGAGGTGCTATCTACTCTGGATGATTGTGACAATCTGGTCATCCCAGAAAAATTGTGCAAGATGGACAAGTTCCTAGAGGTCCCGGTGCACCCTGATGCCTTTCCGATACCTAAAAGGGTGGCGGACATAGTGAATAAGGAGTGGGAGAAGCCAGGCATACCTTTTGTCCCTCCTCCTATATTTAAGAAATTGTTCCCCATGGTCGACCCCAGGAAGGACACATGGCAAACAGTCCCTAAGGTCGAGGGGGCGGTTTCTACACTAGCCAAACGCACGACCATTCCCATTGAGGACAATTGTGCTTTCAAAGATCCTATGGATAAAAAATTGGAGGGTTTGCTTAAAAAGATTTTTGTACAGCAAGGTTACCTCCTTCAACCTATTTCGTGCATTATTCCTGTCACTACAGCGGCATGGTTCTGGTTGGAGGAACTGGAAAAGTCGCTCAGTAGGGAGACTCCGTATGAGGAGGTCATGGACAGAATTCACGCACTTAAGTTAGCTAATTCCTTTATTTTAGACGCCGCTTTGCAGTTAGCGAGATTAGCGGCGAAAAATTCAGGGTTTGCAATTGTGGCGCGTAGAGCGCTCTGGCTAAAGTCTTGGTCGGCGGATGTATCTTCCAAGACAAAATTGCTTAATATCCCTTTCAAAGGTAAGACCCTTTTTGGGCCAGAATTGAAAGAAATTATTTCAGACATCACTGGGGGAAAGGGCCATGCCCTCCCACAAGATAGGCCTTTCAAGGCTAAGAATAAGTCCAATTTTCGTTCCTTTCGCAATTTCAGGAACGGACCGGCTTCCAACTCTGCAACCTCTAGACAAGAGGGTAACGCTTCCCAGACTAAACCAGCTTGGAAACCAATGCAAGGCTGGAACAAGGGTAAACGGGCCAAGAAGCCTGCTGCTGCTACCAAAACAGCATGAAGGGGTAGCCCCCGATCCGAGACCGGATCTAGTAGGGGGCAGACTCTCTCTCTTTGCTCAGGCTTGGGCAAGAGATGTTCAGGATCCCTGGGCACTAGAAATAGTCTCTCAGGGTTATCTTCTAGAATTCAAGGAACTACCCCCAAGGGGAAGGTTCCACATGTCTCACTTATCTTCAAACCAAATAAAGAGACAGGCATTCTTACATTGTGTAGAAGACCTGTTAAAGATGGGAGTGATACACCCAGTTCCAACTGTGGAACAAGGTCAAGGGTTTTACTCAAATCTGTTTGTAGTTCCCAAAAAAGGAGGGAACTTTCAGACCAATTCTGGATTTAAAAATTCTAAACAAATTTCTCAGAGTTCCATCGTTCAAAATGGAAACCATTCGAACAATTTTACCTACAATCCAGGAGGGTCAATATATGACTACCGTGGATTTAAAGGATGCGTATCTACATATTCCTATCCACAAAGATCATCATCAGTTCCTAAGGTTCGCCTTTCTGGACAAACATTATCAGTTCGTGGCTCTCCCATTCGGACTAGCCACTGCTCCCAGAATTTTCACAAAGGTGCTCGGGTCCCTTCTGGCGGTTCTAAGACCAAGGGGCATTGCAGTGGCACCTTATCTGGACGACATTCTAATTCAAGCGTCATCTCTTTCCAAGGCAAAGGCTCATACAGACATTGTTCTAGCCTTTCTCAGATCTCACGGGTGGAAGGTGAATGTAGAAAAGAGTTCCCTGTCTCCGTCGACAAGAGTTCCCTTTTTGGGAACAATAATAGATTCTTTAGAAATGAAGATCTTCTTGACAGAAGTCAGAAAGTCAAAGCTTCTAAACGCTTGTCAAGTTCTTCACTCTATTCTGCAGCCTTCCATAGCTCAGTGCATGGAAGTAGTAGGGTTGATGGTTGCAGCAATGGACATAGTTCCTTTTGCTCAAATTCATCTAAGACCATTACAACTGTGCATGCTCAAGCAGTGGAATGGGGACTATACAGACTTGTCTCCAAAGATTCAAGTATACCAGATGACCAGAGACTCACTCCGTTGGTGGTTGTCCCAGGATCACCTGTCTCAGGGAATGAGTTTCCGCAGACCAGAGTGGGTCATTGTCACGACCGACGCCAGTCTATTAGGCTGGGGCGCGGTCTGGGATTCCCTGAAAGCTCAGGGTTTATGGTCTCGGGAAGAGTCTCTTCTCCCGATCAACATCCTGGAACTGAGAGCGATATTCAATGCTCTCCGGGCTTGGCCTCAACTAGCGAAAGCCGGATTCTTAAGATTCCAGTCAGACAACATGACGACTGTAGCTTACATCAACCATCAGGGGGGATCAAGGAGTTCCTTGGCGATGAGAGAGATATCCAAAATCATCAAATGGGCAGAGGATCACTCCTGCCACCTATCTGCAATCCACATCCCAGGAGTAGACAACTGGGAGGCGGATTATCTGAGTCGTCAGACTTTCCATCCGGGGGAGTGGGAACTCCACCCGGAGGTGTTTGCCCAGTTGACTAAATTATGGGGCATTCCAGACATGGATCTGATGGCGTCTCGTCAGAACTTCAAGGTTCCTTGCAACGGGTCCAGATCCAGGGATCCCAAGGCGACTCTAGTGGATGCATTAGTGGCGCCTTGGTCGTTCAACCTAGCTTATGCGTTTCCACCGTTCCCTCTCCTTCCCAGGCTTGTAGCCAGGATCAAACAGGAGAAGGCCTCTGTGATTCTGATAGCTCCTGCGTGGCCGCGCAGGACTTGGTATGCAGACCTGGTGAATATGTCATCGGCTCCACCATGAAAGCTACCTTTGAGACAGGATCTTCTAGTACAAGGTCCATTCGAACATCCAAATCTAGTTTCTCTGCAGCTGACTGCTTGGAAATTGAATGTTTAATTTTATCCAAGCGTGGGTTTTCAGATTCAGTGATAGATACCCTGGTCCAAGCCAGAAAACCTGTGACTAGAAAGATTTACCATAAAATATGGAAAAGATATATCTGTTGGTGTGAATCCAAGGGATTCTCTTGGAGTAAGATTAAAATTCCTAAGAAACTCTCCTTTCTCCAAGAAGGTTTGGATAAGGGATTGTCAGCGAGTTCTCTAAAAGGACAGATTTCTGCTTTATCTGTCTTGTTACACAAACGACTGGCAGCTGTGCCAGATGTACAAGCTTTTGTACAGGCTTTGGTCAGAATCAAGCCTGTTTACAGACCCTTGACTCCTCCTTGGAGTCTAAATTTAGTTCTGTCAGTTCTTCTAGGGGTTCCGTTTGAACCCTTACATTCCATAGATATCAAGTTACTATCTTGGAAAGTTCTGTTTTTGGTTGCTATTTCTTCTGCAAGAAGAGTTTCGGAATTATCTGCTTTGCAGTGTAATACACCCTATCTGGTGTTCAATTCAGAGAAGGTCATTTTGCGTACTAAGCCTGGTTTTCTTCCGAAGGTTGTTTCCAACAGGAATATTAACCAGGAAATAGTTGTTCCTTCTCTGTGTCCGAATCCAGTTTCAAAGAAGGAACGTTTGTTACACAATTTAGATGTAGTTCGTGCTTTAAAGTTCTATTTTGAAGCAACTAAGGATTTTAGACAAACCTCATCTTTGTTTGTCGTTTACTCTGGTAAGAGGAGAGGACAAAAAGCTACAGCTACCTCTCTTTCTTTCTGGCTGAAAAGCATTATCCGATTGGCTTATGAGACTGCCGGACGGCAGCCTCCTGAACGAGTCACAGCTCACTCCACTAGAGCTGTGGCTTCCACATGGGCCTTCAAGAACGAGGCTTCTGTCTATCAGATATGTAAGGCAGCGACTTGGTCTTCTCTGCACACTTTTGCCAAATTTTACAAATTTGATACTTTTGCTTCTTCGGAGGCTGTTTTTGGGAGAAAAGTTTTGCAAGCCGTGGTGCCTTCCGTTTAGGTAACCTGATTTGCTCCCTCCCTTCATCCGTGTCCTAAAGCTTTGGTATTGGTTCCCACAAGTAATGGATGACGCCGTGGACCGGACACACCAATGTTGGAGAAAACAGAATTTATGCTTACCTGATAAATTACTTTCTCCAATGGTGTGTCCGGTCCACGGCCCGCCCTGGTTTTTTAATCAGGTTTGAAAAATGTCTTTCTCTATATACTACAGTCACCACGGCACCCTATAGTTTCTCCTTTTTTCTCCTAACCGTCGGTCAAATGACTGGGGGGCGGAGCCTGAGGAGGGGCTATATGGACAGCTTTTGCTGTGCTCTTTGCCATTTCCTGTTGGGGAAGAGAATATTCCCACAAGTAATGGATGACGCCGTGGACCGGACACACCGTTGGAGAAAGTAATTTATCAGGTAAGCATAAATTCTGTTTTCTCCCCTTTAAACGTTTGAATGTGGTCCTTGCTTTCACTTTAGTGCGCTTTAGTATTTGCTAAGTAACCTTTTTTGTTAATATGTTTCAAGAGTTAAAGGATCTGTGTATGTCTGCTACCCTTTTTAAAAAAATATTAAAGGCACATGAAAAACATTTTTTTTTTTCATGTTTCAGATAGAGCTTACAGTTTTACACAACATTTGCTTCATTTTGCTTCATTCTTTTTGTATCCTTTGTTAAAAGGCTTATGAGCTGGGAGCTAGCTGCTGATTGGTGGCTGCACATATACGCCTCTTGTCACTGGCTTATCAATGTGTTTAGCTAGCTCACAGTAGTGCATTGCTGCTCCTCTAACAAAGGATGCCAAGAGAATTAAGCAAAATTGTTAATCTTGTGTTCACAAATATATGCTCTATCTGAATCATGAAAGGAATAATTTGTGTTTCCTGTCCCTTTAAGATTTTTATTATATATTTGTATTGGTCCGTTTGTTTCAGGCAAACTTATCTCTTCTCATAATGAACTTAAAGGGACATTAAACATTTTGAGATGGCAATATAAAATGATAAACCGTGTATATAAGAACAATTCTACAATATACTTTTATTATTTATTTTATCCTCTTATCCTGCAATTCCATTCTGAAATTGTGAACTTTTTATTTCCTGTTAGATTTGGAAATGCAGAACACTGTTATATTCCACACAGCCATTGGCTGCTCACTCTAGTGACCTATTTATAACTGTTTCTAATTGGCAACAGCAGAGAAGGTAACCTAAGTTACAACATGGCAGCTCCCATTGTTTTATAGACACTAAAACTTTACACTTATTTTATCAATATTTATACAACTAATGAAACTTTTTAAAAAATGCATCTACATGTTATTTTCAGACTAATCTTTTCTTTGAATGCATCATTCTATCTAGCATTTGTTTAGTGTTTAATGTCCCTTTAAGATTTCCCCTGAGCTTAGTCCCTTGTAAGGGTTTACAATAGTCAGAGAGTTTTAGTTATCTTAAAGGGACAGTCTACACCAGAATGTTTGTTTAAAAAGATAGATAACAGAATTTATGTTTACCTGATAAATTACTTTCTCCAACGGTGTGTCCGGTCCACGGCGTCATCCTTACTTGTGGGATATTCTCTTCCCCAACAGGAAATGGCAAAGAGCCCAGCAAAGCTGGTCACATGATCCCTCCTAGGCTCCGCCTACCCCAGTCATTCGACCGACGTTAAGGAGGAATATTTGCATAGGAGAAACCATATGGTACCGTGGTGACTGTAGTTAAAGAAAATAAATTATCAGACCTGATTAAAAAAACCAGGGCGGGCCGTGGACCGGACACACCGTTGGAGAAAGTAATTTATCAGGTAAACATAAATTCTGTTTTCTCCAACATAGGTGTGTCCGGTCCACGGCGTCATCCTTACTTGTGGGAACCAATACCAAAGCTTTAGGACACGGATGAAGGGAGGGAGCAAATCAGGTCACCTAAATGGAAGGCACCACGGCTTGCAAAACCTTTCTCCCAAAAATAGCCTCAGAAGAAGCAAAAGTATCAAACTTGTAAAATTTGGTAAAAGTGTGCAGTGAAGACCAAGTCGCTGCCCTACATATCTGATCAACAGAAGCCTCGTTCTTGAAGGCCCATGTGGAAGCCACAGCCCTAGTGGAATGAGCCGTGATTCTTTCGGGAGGCTGCCGTCCGGCAGTCTCGTAAGCCAATCTGATGATGCTTTTAATCCAAAAAGAGAGAGAGGTAGAAGTTGCTTTTTGACCTCTCCTTTTACCGGAATAAACAACAAACAAGGAAGATGTTTGTCTAAAATCCTTTGTAGCATCTAAATAGAATTTTAGAGCGCGAACAACATCCAAATTGTGCAACAAACGTTCCTTCTTTGAAACTGGTTTCGGACACAGAGAAGGTACGATAATCTCCTGGTTAATGTTTTTGTTAGAAACAACCTTTGGAAGAAAACCAGGTTTAGTACGTAAAACCACCTTATCTGCATGGAACACCAGATAAGGAGGAGAACACTGCAGAGCAGATAATTCTGAAACTCTTCTAGCAGAAGAAATTGCAACTAAAAACAAAACTTTCCAAGATAATAACTTAATATCAACGGAATGCAAGGGTTCAAACGGAACCCCCTGAAGAACTGAAAGAACTAAATTGAGACTCCAAGGAGGAGTCAAAGGTTTGTAAACAGGCTTAATTCTAACCAGAGCCTGAACAAAGGCTTGAACATCTGGCACAGCGGCCAGCTTTTTGTGAAGTAACACAGACAAGGCAGAAATCTGTCCCTTCAGGGAACTTGCAGATAATCCTTTTTCCAATCCTTCTTGAAGGAAGGATAGAATCCTAGGAATCTTAACCTTGTCCCAAGGGAATCCTTTAGATTCACACCAACAGATATATTTTTTCCAAATTTTGTGGTAAATCTTTCTAGTTACAGGCTTTCTGGCCTGAACAAGAGTATCGATAACAGAATCTGAGAATCCTCGCTTCGATAAGACCAAGCGTTCAATCTCCAAGCAGTCAGCTGGAGTGAAACCAGATTCGGATGTTCGAACGGACCCTGAACAAGAAGGTCTCGTCTCAAAGGTAGCTTCCAAGGAGGAGCCGATGACATATTCACCAGATCTGCGTACCAAGTCCTGCGTGGCCACGCAGGAGCTATCAAGATCACCGACGCCCTCTCCTGATTGATCCTGGCTACCAGCCTGGGGATGAGAGGAAACAGCGGGAACACATAAGCTAGTTGGAAGGTCCAAGGTGCTACTAGTGCATCCACTAGAGCCGCCTTGGGATCCCTGGATCTGGACCCGTAGCAAGGAACTTTGAAGTTCTGACGAGAGGCCATCAGATCCATGTCTGGAATGCCCCACAGCTGAGTGACTTGGGCAAAGATTTCCGGATGGAGTTCCCACTCCCCCGGATGCAATGTCTGACGACTCAGAAAATCCGCTTCCCAATTTTCCACTCCTGGGATGTGGATAGCAGACAGGTGGCAGGAGTGAGACTCCGCCCATAGAATGATTTTGGTCACTTCTTCCATCGCCAGGGAACTCCTTGTTCCCCCCTGATGGTTGATGTACGCAACAGTTGTCATGTTGTCTGATTGAAACCGTATGAACTTGGCCCTCGCTAGCTGAGGCCAAGCCTTGAGAGCATTGAATATCGCTCTCAGTTCCAGAATATTTATCGGTAGAAGAGATTCTTCCCGAGACCAAAGACCCTGAGCTTTCAGGGATCCCCAGACCGCGCCCCAGCCCATCAGACTGGCGTCGGTCGTGACAATGACCCACTCTGGTCTGCGGAATGTCATCCCTCGTGACAGGTTGTCCAGGGACAGCCACCAACGGAGTGAGTCTCTGGTCCTCTGATTTACTTGTATCTTCGGAGACAAGTCTGTATAGTCCCCATTCCACTGACTGAGCATGCACAGTTGTAATGGTCTTAGATGAATGCGTGCAAAAGGAACTATGTCCATTGCCGCTACCATCAACCCGATCACTTCCATGCACTGAGCTATGGAAGGAAGAGGAACGGAATGGAGTATCCGACAAGAGTCTAGAAGTTTTGTTTTTCTGGCCTCTGTCAGAAAAATCCTCATTTCTAAGGAGTCTATTATTGTTCCCAAGAAGGGAACCCTTGTTGACGGAGATAGAGAACTCTTTTCCACGTTCACTTTCCATCCGTGAGATCTGAGAAAGGCCAGGACAATGTCCGTGTGAGCCTTTGCTTGAGGAAGGGACGACGCTTGAATCAGAATGTCGTCCAAATAAGGTACTACAGCAATGCCCCTTGGTCTTAGCACAGCTAGAAGGGACCCTAGTACCTTTGTGAAAATCCTTGGAGCAGTGGCTAATCCGAAAGGAAGCGCCACGAACTGGTAATGTTTGTCCAGGAATGCGAACCTCAGGAACCGATGATGTTCCTTGTGGATAGGAATATGTAGATACGCATCCTTTAAATCCACCGTGGTCATGAATTGACCTTCCTGGATGGAAGGAAGAATAGTTCGAATGGTTTCCATCTTGAACGATGGAACCTTGAGAAACTTGTTTAAGATCTTGAGATCTAAGATTGGTCTGAACGTTCCCTCTTTTTTGGGAACTATAAACAGATTGGAGTAGAACCCCATCCCTTGTTCTCTTAATGGAACGGGATGAATCACTCCCATTTTTAACAGGTCTTCTACACAATGTAAGAATGCCTGTCTTTTTATGTGGTCTGAAGACAACTGAGACCTGTGGAACCTCCCCCTTGGGGGAAGTCCCTTGAATTCCAGAAGATAACCTTGGGAGACTATTTCTAGCGCCCAAGGATCCAGAACATCTCTTGCCCAAGCCTGAGCGAAGAGAGAGAGTCTGCCCCCCACCAGATCCGGTCCCGGATCGGGGGCCAACATTTCATGCTGTCTTGGTAGCAGTGGCAGGTTTCTTGGCCTGCTTTCCCTTGTTCCAGCCTTGCATTGGTCTCCAAGCTGGCTTGGCTTGAGAAGTATTACCCTCTTGCTTAGAGGACGTAGCACTTTGGGCTGGTCCGTTTCTACGAAAGGGACGAAAATTAGGTTTATTTTTTGCCTTGAAAGGCCGATCCTGAGGAAGGGCGTGGCCCTTACCCCCAGTGATATCCGAGATAATCTCTTTCAAGTCAGGGCCAAACAGCGTTTTCCCCTTGAAAGGAATGTTAAGTAGCTTGTTCTTGGAAGACGCATCAGCCGACCAAGATTTCAACCAAAGCGCTCTGCGCGCCACAATAGCAAACCCAGAATTCTTAGCCGCTAACCTAGCCAATTGCAAAGTGGCGTCTAGGGTGAAAGAATTAGCCAATTTGAGAGCATTGATTCTGTCCATAATCTCCTCATAAGGAGGAGGATCACTGTCGACCGCCTTTATCAGCTCATCGAACCAGAAACATGCGGCTGTAGCGACAGGGACAATGCATGAAATTGGTTGTAGAAGGTAACCCTGCTGAACAAACATCTTTTTAAGCAAACCTTCTAATTTTTTATCCATAGGATCTTTGAAAGCACAACTATCCTCTATGGGTATAGTGGTGCGTTTGTTTAAAGTGGAAACCGCTCCCTCGACCTTGGGGACTGTCTGCCATAAGTCCTTTCTGGGGTCGACCATAGGAAACAATTTTTTAAATATGGGGGGAGGGACGAAAGGAATACCGGGCCTTTCCCATTCTTTATTAACAATGTCCGCCACCCGCTTGGGTATAGGAAAAGCTTCTGGGAGCCCCGGAACCTCTAGGAACTTGTCCATTTTACATAGTTTCTCTGGGATGACCAACTTGTCACAATCATCCAGAGTGGATAATACCTCCTTAAGCAGAATGCGGAGATGTTCCAACTTAAATTTAAATGTAATCACATCAGGTTCAGCTTGTTGAGAAATGTTCCCTGAATCAGTAATTTCTCCCTCAGACAAAACCTCCCTGGCCCCATCAGACTGAGTTAGGGGCCCTTCAGAAATATTAATATCAGCGTCGTCATGCTCTTCAGTATCTAAAACAGAGCAGTCGCGCTTACGCTGATAAGTGTTCATTTTGGCTAAAATGTTTTTGACAGAATTATCCATTACAGCCGTTAATTGTTGCATAGTAAGGAGTATTGGCGCGCTAGATGTACTAGGGGCCTCCTGAGTGGGCAAGACTCGTGTAGACGAAGGAGGGAATGATGCAGTACCATGCTTACTCCCCTCACTTGAGGAATCATCTTGGGCATCATTGTCATTGTCACATAAATCACATTTATTTAAATGAATAGGAATTCTGGCTTCCCCACATTCAGAACACAGTCTATCTGGTAGTTCAGACATGTTAAACAGGCATAAACTTGATAACAAGTACAAAAAAACGTTTTAAAATAAAACCGTTACTGTCACTTTAAATTTTAAACTGAACACACTTTATTACTGCAAATGCGAAAAAACATGAAGGAATTGTTCAAAATTCACCAAATTTTCACCACAGTGTCTTAAAGCCTTAAAAGTATTGCACACCAAATTTGGAAGCTTTAACCCTTAAAATAACGGAACCGGAGCCGTTTTGAACTTTAACCCCTTTACAGTCCCTGGTATCTGCTTTGCTGAGACCCAACCAAGCCCCAAGGGGAATACGATACCAAATGACGCCTTCAGAAAGTCTTTTCTAAGTATCAGAGCTCCTCTCACATGCGACTGCATGCCATGCCTCTCAAAAACAAGTGCGCAACACCGGCGCGAAAATGAGGCTCTGCCTATGCTTTGGGAAAGCCCCTAAAGAATAAGGTGTCTAAAACAGTGCCTGCCGATATTATTATATCAAAGTACCCAGATAAAATGATTCCTCAAGGCTAAATATTGTTAATAATCAATCGATTTAGCCCAAAAAAAGTCTACAGTCTTAATAAGCCCTTTTTGAAGCCCTTATTTACAATCGTAATAAACATGGCTTACCGGATCCCAGAGGGAAAATGACAGCTTCCAGCATTACATCGTCTTGTTAGAATGTGTCATACCTCAAGCAGCAAGAGACTGCTCACTGTTCCCCCAACTGAAGTTAATTGCTCTCAACAGTCCTGTGTGGAACAGCCATGGATTTTAGTGACGGTTGCTAAAATCATTTTCCTCATACAAACAGAAATCTTCATCTCTTTTCTGTTTCTGAGTAAATAGTACATACCAGCACTATTTCAAAATAACAAACTCTTGATTGAATAATAAAAACTACAGTTAAACACTAAAAAACTCTAAGCCATCTCCGTGGAGATGTTGCCTGTACAACGGCAAAGAGAATGACTGGGGTAGGCGGAGCCTAGGAGGGATCATGTGACCAGCTTTGCTGGGCTCTTTGCCATTTCCTGTTGGGGAAGAGAATATCCCACAAGTAAGGATGACGCCGTGGACCGGACACACCTATGTTGGAGAAAATCCCTTTATTACCTATTCCCCAGTTTTGCATAACCAACACCCTTATATTTATATATTTCTCTTGTTAAGTGTGTTAAGTCCACGGGTCATCCATTACTTATGGGATAGGTTCTCCTTCCCAACAGGAAGTTGCAAGAGGATCACCCAAGCAGAGCTGCTATATATCTCCTCCCCTCACATGTCATACCCAGTCATTCTCTTGCAACCCTCAACAAAGAAGGAGGTCGCGAGAGGAGCTGGAGTTTTTACTTAACTATTCTTCAATCAAAAGTTTATTTTAAATGGCACCGGAGTGTGCTGTTTTTCTATCTCAGGCAGTATTTGGAAGAAGAAACTGCCTGCGTTTTTTATCTATGATCTTAGCAGGCGTAACTAAGATCCACTGGCTGTTCTCGACATTCTGAGGAGTGGGGTAACTTCAGACTGGGAATAGCATGCGGGGTCCTCCGCAAATGAGGTATGTGCGGTACTTTATTTTCTGGGAATGGAATTGACTAAGAAAATACTGCTGTTACCGTATGATGTAAGTACAGCCTTAAATGCAGTAGTAGCAACTGATATCAGGCTGATAAATGTATGCGCAGTCGAGTTATATTCTAGGGACTAGAATTTGACTGAGAAAATACTGTTAACACTGAAATAATACTTAAGCCTTCTCTGCAGTGGTAGCGACTGGTAGCAGGCTTAGTGATAGCTTTGCATGACATTGAAAAATGTTGTTTTTTAATAAAACGTTTACTGGCATGTTATTCGTTTTTTGTGAGGTACTTTGGTGATAAATCGCTTTGGGCATAATTTTTTCCACATGGCTAACATATTTTTCTGCATGGAAACCGTTATATCAGGGCTCCCACTGTTGTGATTCAAGTGGGAGGGCCCTTGTTTTAGCGCCTTGTTGCGCAGTTAAAATTATTGCACAGTCTTTCTGCTTCTTCCTCCTTGATCCAGGACGTCTCTAGAGAGCTCAGGGGTCTGCAAATTTCATTTGTGAGGGAGGTAATCAGTCACAGCAGATCTGTGACAGTGTGCTGACTGTGATTAAAAGCGTTAAATCTTAATTGATATCTGTTTTATCCGTTTTGGGTATCGAGGGGTTAATCATCCTTTTGCTAATGGGTGCAATCCTCTGCTAATAGTACACTTCTTGTTAAGAATTGTTTAATTATATCTGTATTTTTGAAGCGCTGCAGCGTTTTTTATATTGCTTGTAAAACTTATTGAAAGTGATTTCCAAGCTTATTTTCTTTGCTAAGTCTGTTTTAAACATGTCTGATTCAGAGGAAACTGTTTGTTCATCATGTTCAAAAGCCAATGTGGAGCCCAATAGAACGATGTGTACCAATTGTATTGATATTGCTTTGAATAAAAGTCAATCTGTACCGATAAAGAAGCTATCACCAGACAACGAGGGGGAAGTTATGCCGCCTAACTCTCCTCACGTGTCAGTACCTGCGTCTCCCGCTCAGGAGATGCGTAGGATTGAGACACCTGGTACATCTAGGCCCTTACAAATCACTTTACATGATATGGCTAATGTTATGAAAGAAGTATTATATAATATGCCCGAATTAAGGGGCAAACGCGATAGCTCTGGGTTAAGGACAGAGCGCGCTGATGACACGAGAGCCATGTCTGATACTGCGTCACAACTTGCAGAACATGAGGACGGTGAGCTTCATTCTGTCGGTGACGGTTCTGATTCGGGGAGACCGGATTCAGAAATTTCAAATTTTAAATTTAAGCTTGAGAACCTCCGTGTGTTACTAGGGGAGGTATTAGCGGCTCTGAATGATTGCGACACGGTGGCAATTCCAGAGAAATTGTGTAGGTTGGATAGATACTATGCGGTACCGGTGTGTACTGACGTTTTTCCTATACCAAAAAGACTTACAGAAATTATCAGTAAGGAGTGGGATAGACCCGGTGTGCCTTTTTCCCCTCCCCCGATATTTAGAAAAATGTTCCCTATAGACGCCACCACACGAGACTTATGGCAGACGGTCCCTAAGGTGGAGGGAGCAGTTTCTACGTTAGCCAAGCGTACCACTATCCCGGTGGAGGATAGCTGTGCTTTCTCAGATCCAATGGATAAAAAATTAGAGGGTTATCTTAAGAAAATGTTTGTTCAACAGGGTTTTATATTGCAGCCTCTTGCATGCATTGCGCCTGTCACGGCTGCAGCGGCATTCTGGTTTGAGTCTCTGGAAGAGGCGATTCGCACAGAGCCGTTGGATGAGGCCTTGAGCAAGTTAGAACCCTTAAGCAAGCTAATGCGTTTGTTTCAGATGCCGTAGTACATCTAACCAAACTTACGGCTAAAAATTCCGGATTCGCCATACAGGCGCGCAGAGCGCTCTGGCTTAAATCCTGGTCAGCGGATGTAACTTCCAAGTCTAAACTACTTAACATTCCTTTCAAAGGGCAGACCTTATTCGGGCCCGGCTTGAAGGAAATTATTGCTGACATTACGGGAGGT
Organism: Bombina bombina; assembly: GCF_027579735.1. NCBI lineage: Eukaryota > Metazoa > Chordata > Amphibia > Anura > Bombinatoridae > Bombina > Bombina bombina. The sequence goes on from NC_069503.1 coordinate 684,385,014, forward strand.
AAGGGCCACGCCCTTCCTCAGGACAGGGCCAAACCAAAGGCCAAACAGTCTAATTTTCGTGCCTTTCGTAACTTCAAGGCAGGAGCAGCGTTGACTTCCTCCGCTCCAAAACAGGAAGGAACTACTGCTCGTTACAGACAAGGTTGGAAAGGCAACCAGTCATGGAACAAGGGCAAGCAGGCCAGAAAGCCTACTCCCGCCCCTAAGACAGCATGAAGTCAGGGCCCCCTATCCAGAGACGGAATTAGTGGGGGGCAGACTTTCTCTCTTTGCCCAGGCTTGGGCAAGAGATGTGCAGGATCCCTGGACGTTAAAGATTATATCTCAGGGATACCTTCTGGATTTCAAATCCTCTCCTCCACAAGGGAGGTTCCATCTTTCGAGGTTATCGACAAACCTAGTAAAGAGAGAGGCATTTCTACAATGTGTACAAGACCTCTTAATCATGGGGGTGATCCACTCAGTTCCGCGATCGGAACAGGGACAAGGATTTTACTCAAATCTATTTGTGGTTCCCAAAAAAGAGGGAACCTTCAGACCAATCTGGGACTTAAAGATCTTAAACAAATTCCTAAGGGTACCATCGTTCAAGATGGGAACCATTCGAACCATCCTACCCATGATCCAAGAGGGTCAATATATGACCACGGTGGACTTAAAGGATGCTTACCTTCATATACCGATTCACAAAGATCATTATCGGTGCCTGAGGTTTGCCTTTCTAGACAGGCATTACCAGTTTGTGGCTCTTCCCTTCGGGTTAGCCACGGCCCCGAGAATTTTTACGAAGGTTCTGGGCTCACTTCTGGCGGTACTAAGACCACGAGGCATAGCGGTGGCTCCGTACCTAGACGACATTCTGATACAAGCGTCAAGTTTTCAGAATGCAAAGTCTCATAAAGAGATAGTTCTAGCATTTCTGAGGTCGCATGGGTGCAAAGTGAACGTGGAAAAGAGTTCTCTGTTACCACTCACACGGGTTCCTTTTCTAGGGACTCTTATAGATTCTGTAGAGATGAAGATTTACCTGACGGAGTCCAGGTTATCAAAGATTCTCAATGCTTTCCGTGTCCTTCATTCCATCCCAAGCCCATCGGTAGCTCAGTGCATGGAGGTAATCGGCTTAATGGTAGCGGCAATGGACATAGTGCCATTTGCGCGCCTGCATCTCAGACCGCTGCAACTATGCATGCTCAGTCAATGGAACGGGGATTACTCAAATCTGTCCCCTTTGCTAAATCTGGACCAGGAGACCAGAGATTCGCTTCTCTGGTGGTTGTCACCGGTTCATCTGTCCAAAGGAATGACCTTTCGCAGGCCAGTTTGGACGATTGTAACAACGGATGCCAGCCTTCTAGGCTGGGGAGCAGTCTGGAATTCCCTGAAGGCTCAGGGATCATGGACTCAGGAGGAGAAACTCCTCCCAATAAACATTCTAGAATTAAGAGCAATATTCAATGCTCTTCTGGCTTGGCCTCAGTTAGCAAAGCTGAAGTTCATCAGATTTCAGTCGGACAATATCACGACTGTGGCTTACATCAATCATCAAGGGGGAACCAGGAGTTCCCTAGCGATGTTGGAAGTCTCGAAGATAATTCGCTGGGCAGAGTCTCACTCTTGCCACCTGTCAGCGATTCACATCCCAGGCGTAGAGAACTGGGAGGCGGATTTCCTAAGTCGCCAGACTTTTCATCTGGGAGAGTGGGAACTTCACCCGGAGGTATTTGCTCAACTGATTCGTCGTTGGGGCAAACCGGATCTGGATCTCATGGCATCTCGCCAGAACGCGAAGCTTCCTTGTTACGGATCCAGGTCCAGGGACCCGGGAGCGGTGCTAGTAGATGCATTAGCAGCCCCTTGGGTTTTGAACATAGCTTATGTGTTTCCACCATTTCCGTTGCTACCTCGGCTGATTGCCAGGATCAAACAGGAGAGGGCATCGGTAACCTAGTGGACATGTCGTCCTGTCCACCATGGTCTCTTCCTCTGAGGCAGGACCTTCTAATTCAGGGTCCTTTCAACCATCCAAACCTAATTTCTCTGAGGCTGACTACCTGGAAATTGAACGCTTGATTCTATCAAAGCGTGGGTTTTCGGATTCGGTTATTGATACATTAATACAGGCTCGGAAACCTGTGACAAGAAAAATTTATCATAAGATATGGCGTAAATATTTATATTGGTGCGAATGCAAGAGTTACTCATGGAGTAAGGTTAGGATTCCTAGGATATTAGCTTTTCTACAAGAGGGTTTAGAAAAGGGTTTATCCGCTAGTTCGCTAAAGGGACAGATTTCAGCTCTGTCTATTCTTTTACACAAACGTCTGGCAGAGCATCCAGACGTCCAGGCCTTTTGTCAGGCTTTGGCTAGAATTAAACCTGTGTTTAAAGCTGTTGCTCCTCCGTGGAGCTTAAACTTGATTCTTAAAGTTCTTCAAGGTGTTCCGTTTGAACCCCTTCATTCCATTGATATTAAGCTTTTATCTTGGAAAGTTTTGTTTTTGATGGCTATTTCCTCGGCTCGAAGAGTCTCTGAGTTATCTGCCTTACTTTGTGATTCTCCTTATCTGATCTTTCATTCAGACAAGGTAGTTCTGCGTACTAAACCTGGGTTTTTACCTAAGGTTGTTTCTAACAGGAATATCAATCAAGAGATTGTTGTTCCATCGTTATGTCCTAATCCTTCTTCAAAGAAGGAACGTCTTTTGCATAATCTAGACGTGGTCCGTGCTCTGAAGTTCTACTTACAGGCAACTAAAGATTTTAGACAAACTTCTTCTCTGTTTGTCGTTTACTCTGGACAGAGGAGAGGTCAAAAGGCTTCGGCTACCTCTCTCTCTTTTTGGCTTCGTAGCATAATACGTTTAGCCTATGAGACTGCTGGACAGCAGCCTCCTGAAAGAATTACAGCTCATTCCACTAGAGCTGTGGCTTCCACCTGGGCCTTTAAGAATGAGGCTTCTGTTGAACAGATTTGCAAGGCTGCAACTTGGTCTTCACTTCATACTTTTTCCAAATTTTACAAATTTGACACTTTTGCTTCTTCGGAGGCTGTTTTTGGGAGAAAGGTTCTACAGGCAGTGGTTCCTTCTGTTTAATGTTCCTGCCTTGTCCCTCCCATCATCCGTGTACTTTAGCTTTGGTATTGGTATCCCATAAGTAATGGATGACCCGTGGACTGAACACACTTAACAAGAGAAAACATAATTTATGCTTACCTGATAAATTTATTTATCTTGTAGTGTGTTCAGTCCACGGCCCGCCCTGTCTTTTTTTGAGGCAGGTTCTAAATTTTAAAATTATAACTCCAGTTACCACTGCACCTTATAGTTTCTCCTTTCTCGTCTTGTTTCGGTCGAATGACTGGATATGACATGTGAGGGGAGGAGCTATATAGCAGCTCTGCTTGGGTGATCCTCTTGCAACTTCCTGTTGGGAAGGAGAATATATCCCATAAGTAATGGATGACCCGTGGACTGAACACACTACAAGAGAAATAAATTTATCAGGTAAGCATAAATTATGTTGTTTTACCTCTGTAATTACCTTGTATTTAAGCCTCTGCAGACTGCCCCCTTATCTCAGTGATTTTAACAGACATGCAGTTTAGCAAATCAGTGCAAACTCCTAAATAACTCTATGGGAGTGAGCACAATTATCTGTATGACACACATGAACTAGTACTGTCTGTGAAAAACTTTCAAAATGCTCTGAGCTAAGAGGCAGTTTTTAGCGGTTTAGAAATTAGTTTGAGCCTACCTAGGTTTAGCTTTTTAAAAATACCACCAAGGGAGCAAAGCTAATTTAATGATAAAAGTCAATTTGAAAGTTGTTTAAAATGGCATGCCCTATCTGAATCATGAAAGTTTAATTTTGACTAGACTGTCCCTTTAACCACCCACTGTAATGTAGGTTAGCGGAGAGCCCTCACATGCATCTGCTTACACTGTACACCACCGTAGTAAGCAGTGACACGAGCCGTGCAAGCCACGTTTGCATGTAGTAGACAGCTGCACACTGTAAGCGCACTCTGCTAGCCTCATTACAGTGTACAGTTCGGCTTCTGATTGCCTGTATCACACGCTATGTCAGTGAAAGATAAAAACTTTCTCATGGTAGGTGTAGGATGAAGATGAGATCGGGAAAGCTGTATGGGGGTTAGAAGAGTATGCATAAAGGGAGAGCTGTAGCCCTGACTGGAAGAGAGGCTTTAAATCATTATATTGAGATGAAAAATAATAGTTTTGCGTTTGCTTTTATCAGTTTTTGTAGCAAGTTCCCCTACAGACATACATTTTTATCCTAAGAACACCAGCTGCAAGGTTCATAACTGACCAGTATCTTAAAGGGGCACTAAACCCACTTTTTTTCCCTTTAATGATTCGTGGAGAGACTACAATTTTAAACAACATTCCAATTTACTTCTGTTATCTTATTTGCTTCATTCTTTAGATATCTTTTGTTGAAGAAATATCAATGCACATGGGTGAGCCAATCACATGAGGCATCTATGTGCAGCCACCAATCAGCAGCTACTTAGCCTATCTAGATATCCTTTTCAGCAAAGGATATCAAGGGAATGAAACAAATTAGATAATAGAAGTAAATTAGAAAGTTATTTAAAATTGCATGCTCTTTCAAAATCATGAAAGAAAAAATGTAGGTTTCATGTCCCCTTTAAGGATTTCCCTCCCTTAGCACAAGTGAGTGAGAGCAGCTGACCAGGCCAGGAGGCAGGGAAATACAATATGGCTTGTTAGGCGTGCTTGGGAGTAAAAGTGAGAAATACTGATTTCTGTGATACATTGAGGGCCAGATTACGAGTTGAGCACAAAATATTGCTTGCGCTAAAGCGATATTTGCGCTTAACTGAGTAATATCAGTGCACGCTAATGTGCAGTCATAGGAGGCAGGTGAGGCAGTGCTAGAGCAGCACATATCAATCACCCCGGACAAGCAAGTGTCGGTACTTGATCTTGCTACTTCAGAGAAAATAAAGCAGTTGAGCCGCATAGCCGATATAGCTGTGAATGCAGCTTTATAAATTTACAATTTTTTCTAATTTACTTCTATTATGAAATTTGATTCGTTCTCATGTTTTTCCTTGTTGAAGAGATATCTAAATGGGCAGCATGCACGTCTGGAGTACTACACTAAAGGATTGAGTGCTGCCATCTAGTGCTCTTGCTAATGTATAACAGTGTTGCAAAACTGCTGCCATATAGTGCTGCAATCACGTGCACACTCCTGAACTTGCTTTCCTGCTTTTCAATGAAGGATAACAAGAAAACGAAGAAAATTTGATAATAGAAGTCAACTGTAAAGTTATTTAAAATTGTATTCTCTATCTGCATCATGAAAGAAAAAGTGTGGGTTTTATGTCCCTTTAAGGACTATAATAAAACTGACACTTTATAGAATATCATTTAAAAACGGCATTATGACCAGCTCACACACAAGGTGAAACAAATTTGCACATTTTCTTTTGTTCTAGCACTTCTTCGAGGCATAGAACCTTACATATAATGTGTAATAATATACGTTGGATAATTATTTAATCTTTGCTTTTGCTTATTGATGGATTCCTGCTATTTTCATGCCTAAACACACTTGATGCTTATGGGTATTAATATTAAAGGGATAGGAAAGTGAAAAATAAACTTGCATGATTCAGACAGAGCACGTCATTTTATGACACTTTTAAATTCACTTCTATTTTAAAATGTGCTTCGTTCTCTTAATACCCCTTGTTAAAAATGAATACGCACATATCATACACTAGTTAGAGCTGCTGCTAATTGGTGCCTGCACACATTTGTCTCTTGTGATTGGATAACTAGATGTGTTCAGCTTCCTGCCAGTAATGCAATGCTGTTACTTCAGCAATGGATAACAAGAGAATGAAGCAAATTTGATAATAGAAGTAAATTGGAAAGTTGTTTAAAATGGTATGTTCTATCAGAATCATAAAATAAAAATTTGGGGTTTACTATTCCTTTAATCATTAGTTTAAAAAATGTATTAAAAAATACT